>NW_016924300.1:74895-145956 GCF_001483705.2 Eufriesea mexicana
AAGAGCAAAATAGGATAGTAGGAGGTTGCTCTGGGAAGTGGGTAAAGAGAACTGTTGCGGCCTCGAGAGTTTTGCAATATCGAATTGCTACATGCGTTCGCTCCTTCTTTGCTTGTCGCAGCGGCTTAAAGCGAAGTGTGCAGTTGAAGGCAGTAGTGTGGCTCGAATAACCGGTAGATTTCCTCTCCCTCCTCCACCGGCAGGAAGCCGACGATCGTTCCCAGGTATTCGATATGCATGTAGATCTCGATCAACCCAGCCCCAGCGTAACGGCGCCAATCTAACGAGAATTTCATCTAGCGATCGTGCAATTCCTTAGGAATTCCACCGTTTCACTCTCCTTCTTTCCTTACTTCGCCTTTTTTCCCTTATTCGGAGGAACGAATGTCCGGCAAACCTCGCGATTTAGCGAGTAAAACACGGAGAAAGTAGCGGCGTCGATTAAACAGTCGATAGATCTTTGCGAAACTCAAGTTCACCTTTGATACAGTCGTGCTTCTCGGTTACCGATTCATCTCTTCGTAAGAGTGTCATTCGACACGTTCGAGCCAACACTCCTGTGCTTATCGCTTTGTAATAGGGCAGCATCGAAATATGGCGAAGAATCGGAACAATCCGAGTGGAGAAGCCATCGGGAAGCCAAGATCAAATTGTACAGGTGCTTCTCACCTTATTTTTGTCAATCTCCAGACGAGAAAGCGTCTTGGTACTATGGTACCTTCGTTATTCGTTTCGTCAAAGTTTTTGCAATATTTTCCGAAAAAGGATGTCGATGTTTCTACTTGGTATTTTTATCGAACGTTAAGAAATACGCGAATGTATACGTAAAACATACAAATCTAACAGCTAAAAGAAGTATATAGAGTCGAAGAATCTTAAATGCACCAAAGAGTACTATATTTCATCGAACGTGAGTTATATTCTTGACAAAAAAGAGAACAGTATGAACAATCATCTTACCCAATCCATTTTCGTTGTTTCACAATCCAACACCGTTGTTGATTGTTTTCGCTGGAAGCTCGTCAGGTCGAGCACATCGCGCACTATGCTTGCATAGACACGACTTCTCGATTCACCGTGCACGTTTCCGGTGCACTCACGACCTTGTATCTAGACGACACCGAAGGACACTGAAAGAGTCGCGAGCACCGTTCTCCAGAGCAAAGAGACGAAGACTGAATGCGAGTGTTGAACAGAAGGTGGAGAAGGCACTGTTACTTTCATGGGTCGTCTCCACCTCCACCATGGGTCTCCCCGAACCTCTCGAACCATTCCTGTCACTCCTCTCGGCAGAGGTGAAAGGAAAACATTTCTTCCCTTCCACCCTACTTCGAATCCTCTACGAGTTTGCTTCTTTTAATACTGATATATTAAAAGCGCACCCGTATCTTTGCCTGTTTTTTACCTAATTTGTTTTTCGCGCAAACGCTTAGGAATTTATGTAAATTTTTTGACACGCCTTACTTCTTTTTAAATTTGGTCACACCAGGTTATAAATCCGTGCCACTTTTTCTTTCCGCTACAGATGTTCTTAATCTACTGAAACAGTAAACATAAATTTAAATACGAAAAAGGTTTCGTTCAGACGTCAAATTCTTATCCAAAAGTGCGTATCAAAAGAGAATTAAAAAGTAGAAAAACAGGTTGGATTCGGTACTTCCAGAGTTGAAATTGGTCTGATGTTTTAAAGCAAGATTGTATAGCGTCGAACTGCATTCTTGCATCGAAACTCGGTGTAACGAACGTCTTCGAGGTTGCAATTAAATCGGCTTGGAACGTGGGTCGAAGAATAATGTTAACTAGATGATATTCATTGGCACGTGAAACAAATTCGCTAGTATCAAAACCCAAATACATGAAATTAGTACGCGTAGTACGATATGTCACCAGTGACACTACTGCTAGAAATCCGAAGTATTTTCGAGAAAAGTAAGACGAGAAAAAGTTTCTACGTGACGTGAAGGTCAATATTGTGCACGTTTTGCGACTCAAAAAAGTCTTTTAACTTTCGATCGATTTGATTCGTTGCCAACTATTGATAGAAAATACATTTTACAAGTCTTGTCTGTTCCATAAATTTATTTGTCTTTTTTCTTAATCTTATGAACACATCAGTTTATAACAAATTATACATCCTCCAAACCGATATCCTCTCCGCTTAATGTGGCCTTTTTGGTCTTCTTAACTGATTGATCTGTAAATGAATAGTAGTAATTGATGGTTGTGCGAGGAAATGAATCATTCGAAATTGAATTCAAAGTTTGCGCATTAATAAGTATATACCTTGATAAAAGTGTTTGGCTGTTCGTTTTCTAACATCTTCCACATCCTCTTCAGTTTGAGCCCATTCCAAAACCAATCTTCGACCGTACAAGTGAGTACTCTGACATAAAGCTTTAAATGCTTTCTATTAACGAAATAGAGATAATTGAATATTAGAAGAAAAATCAACAATAAGGAGCTGAAAAAATTATGTTGATTTTTTTTTTTTTAATTACCTTGGCTTCGCTTTTTGTATAATATTCTACAAACGCGAATCCTCTGTGCTTTTCAACGCCGACTAATTTTTTTGGTAATCGCACTGCTTTCAATTCACCGAACGCCCTAATATTTTAATAAAGAATATAAAAAGTCTTAATAAAAGATATACTCTCGATTTAAAATACATAAAATGCATACTTGAACAGTTCGGTTATTTCTTCAACTGTCGCTTGGAATGGCACATTCCTTATCAGAATTTTTGTACCCGTTTGTGCCGTTATTGTAGATGTCTTCTTCGTACTATTTAAGTCAGTTCTGTAAATTTAAATATACGAAAACATTTATTAATAACGTTGCAAACGTTAACATACTAAAATATGAGGCAAAATTATGAACGTACGTTAATGTTCTTTCAGAACGTTTAAGTTCTAATGTCTTTCCGTCCAATACTGACATTTGTAAAACTTTTAATGCACGATCTGCGTCTGCTTTTCTTTTATATCTTACAAATCCATATCCCATAGACAATTTGGCACCAGGATTTTTTACATCTTTTTTTGTTGCTATCGAGGCATAATGAATAGGACCACATTTGCCAAAGTACTGTAAAACAAAACTTTACGCATTAAATAATTAAAAAAAAAAATGTAAAGTTTGTCAAATTATTCACCGTTTTCAGTTGTTCTTCCGTAGTTACGAAATTAAGATTCTTTACAAAAAGAGTCGTATCTTGTTCAGGTTCATCCTCGTCTTCACTTTCCTCTTTACTAGCCTTATTTGTATCATTTATATTTTCTGAAAATTCTTGACTCTGCTGGTCAACTTCTTTATTATCTTTTTGCTTACTTGGCTCAGTGTCATTTTTCACAGTTTTGTTTTTCCGCGCAGGAGGGGTAGTAAAACTATTGTCAGGGGCCCATTCCAGATAAAGTGGTAAATGTTTATATTTAGTATATGCTAATTTCATGAATGCTAAGCGTGCTTCAGAAGGCTCCAAAAATTCCACCAAAGCTAAATGTCGATAACAGATTAATCGTAATAGATTAAAAACGTATTAATAATTATATACGAGTGACGGGTGACGGTAAAAGTCATACCGGTAATTCCTGAAGGTGGCATTATTACTCTTCCCAATTCGCCATGTTGTGCAAATAGTTGTCGAATGTCTTGTTCTGATGTTGCGGCAGGTAAATTTTTTACGAGTATTACTGTTTTTGATCGTTTGTTGGGTAGCTGAAAAAACGTATTTAAATTATTATAAACATATTCAAACATAACCAAATTACCATTTTTTTTTATTGTCGTTTAGTTAATATTTACTTGATTGAATGCATCCAAACAAACTCCGTTTTCTTCCAAGAAGTTCCTGGTATCTTGAACTAATTGTGTTTCTCCCAATGCTAATTTAACCGCCGCACTTAAACCCTTTGATCCATCTTCAAACACTTTTTCTTTAGTTGTATTATAAGTACTAGCTATAGCATCTGCTACTGCATTTTGCCCAAGGAAAAGAGTATTCCAATTGTGTGACGACCCCGCAGATTTCTTAGCCTTTAATTCTTTTTTTTGCTTGTACGTCAAACTATCTGTAATGTAAAAGTTATACGCGTTACACTTATTGGAGAACTGTATGCAGAAGAATAATATACGACTTATTCTTACTTTCGTCAATTTTTTCCATAGGATCAAGTTCTACTTTAGCTGGAAGAATATGTAACATTCTTCCATCTAAAATCGAACCGTCTAATTCACTATATGCCTTTACCGCATGCTCGGTCATTAAAAATGTTATTGTACCAAATCCTTTCGGTTTTCTAGTTACTCGATCGATGGGTAAGTTAACTTCAGTTAAAGGACCTAAACAAAGATTTAATTCAATTTATCCTAAATTAAAATTTAAATCGTTAATACTATAAACGGCGGTTTACACAAAAAAAAGTACCTACCATATTTTTCAAATAATTTTCGAACATCATCTTCGGTTACTGTATACGATAAATTTCGAATAAACATCCTTCCAGACTCTGCTATACTTTCTTCATTTTTTAATGCCTCTGCTTGCTTTTTCCACCTAACATTAAATTCATTCTCATTTTGTTCTTCATCGGATTTTTGTTCTTTCACTTCATATTTCATTACAAATATTTGTTTACCATCTAGAAAGAACCAACAAATACAAATAACAATAAAAATGATAGTCAATGAATATTCTCTTGATAAAAGCAGATTATACTGTTATTACCTAAAAAACTTTTGTTTTTCAACAAAGCTTTCCTTAAATGTTGTTCAGTTTTAAAACCAACATATGCTATACCCTTAATTTTTGGTGGTACTCGTATAGATTTTGGTTTCAACGGACGAAAAAATTGTTTGATATCCTTTTTCTTGTGATTATATGCCAAACCTCTAACTTTGACAGTAAAAAATTTTGTAGACCCGTGTTTAAATTTACTCTTACTATCTGAAACTTTTTCCTCTGTATTCTTTTCTTTTTTCTTCAAAGTTTCCATATACTGTTTTCAAAGAGAGCAAACATTAATATGTACAAAAGTCACTTACAAATGAGAAAAATTGTCCAAGTTTTAAATTACCTCTAAGTCAGATATAACTTTATCTGCAATTTTTGGCTTCTCCTTTTTCTCTTCATTTTTTTCCTCTTTTTCCTCTTCATTACTATCCCCATCACTAGTTTCATCATTGCCAATCTCATTATTAAATTCTGTAGCTTGTTCAGATGTTAATGTATCATTATTCCATATAGCCTTGTCAGTTTTATGACTTTCAAGAAATTCCATAAATAAGGGATCATCTTTATGCTAAATATAAATCAACATGTAAACCAGGTTTAAAAATTATGACAGTACAGCAAAATAAGCTATAATTATACCTTCTCCAATGCTTCTTTAACTTCATATTTTAAATCTTCTTTCTTTTTGCTTTTTTTGTTTGCTTCATTCTTATCCTTTGTTGCTGTTTTATTTAAGTTTATATTTTGTGTTCTGTCATTGGGATCTGTATTATTGATCACACGTTCCGAACTATCCTGTGCATATTTACTCCATGACCTGGGTTTAGAAGAATCCCCTATAAAACTCAACGCAATAGCACTTTAAACATAAGTTTCCACTATCAATAAGCATTCACAACATATTCTATATTTCCCATACCTAGACTTGCACATTGCTCAATGGATATTCTGCAAGTATCAATACATGTTTTATCAAAATATTCTTTGGCAGCTACAGCTTGTTCTTCTGTCTTAAACCCAATAAAAGCGAATCGCCTGAATTTTCCATCCTTTGTATATTTTAACTGCACATCAGTTATTAAGCCCTTTTGACTGAAAAGTTCCTTTAATTTTGTATCTGTAATCTATAAATTTTCATCACACATTAACACACTTCACTTTGTTTTACTATCATCATTATGTAATTACTTACATTTTTTGGTAAATTTTTTACAATCAATCGTGACATTTTGTATTATTCATAATTACTTTTATCACTGGATGTTTAGAAGTTGCACATTTTAACAAATCCCATACACGCATTTTAAAGAGGTTATGTGTTTGAGATATGAAATAGGTTAAGAACATTGGTTACACGACGTCTCATGGCGGTAATCCCATGCAGAATTCAAAATTTAAATAAAATACCATAAAAATAATATATAAAAAACATTAATAACATTATATTAATTAATTTATTGTTTTATGAATACCTTCTCTGAATACATTCGGCTCTCGTCGTTTATTAAATTTAATAAGATTAATGTAACGAAAAATTACTGTCTACAACATCATTTTTAGTATGAATTTGCACTTCGGTGAATATAACATGAAAAGAGATACAGGAAATACAAAACCTATCTATCACTCGTGTAAGTATAAATTATTAAATTAAACATCGTATAAGAATGTTGCCTATAATTGCAACTTTGCTGTACAGCTATAAATGTTCTAGAATTAATTACAGAAACTTGGAAATTTATTAATTTTTTACTGCCAAATTGATTTATTAAGATGTTAAATTCTTATCGTTTAAAACGAAAAATTTTACCGCCTGCAATCAGCGCCATCTATGATTTGGGCTCAAAAATCAGAAAAGTAGTAGGAATATAGAATAGGCAAGGAGGTCGTCTAAGAGTTGGTCACGTGGTAGACAAAGACAGAGTGGGGATAGAAAAGGATAGAATGGCTCCGGCAGGGAAAAATTATTAATTACTCTCTTTCCGTAAACAATTTGTGAACTTTTATAATTTCATTGAAAAGCTGGAACTTCAAGCTACATTCTTATATAATATTCGTAAAGAATTTAACTCTAAATTGTTAGTTATTAATTTTTGTTTTATGGCGTCTATGATTTCGTAACGACGACCATCACGATCTTCCGTGAAAATATTTAATACTCAACGAAACTAGAAGCAAAATGTGATCAAAAGTTATATGAGAAGATTCGCAAGGACATTGTCTTTCTAATGAGTGCATAAAGTTTCATAAATTAATTGCGTAAAGGATAGTAATTAATGAAGATGCAATGGCGTCTTCGATAATCTTCGACAACAATTCAAACACTGCGCCAAATAATTATTAATAATTAATTAATTGGGAATAAATTTCTATCGAAAAATATATTGGAAAGTTCTTAAAGGATCTGCCTTTACGATGCAATTATAAAAGTTCATAAATTAATCACAGATATTGAGTAATTAGTGAATTTTCCACTGCTGATTTGATTTATTAAAATATATTCGGGGCATATAACCAGAGTTAGTAAACTGACATCAGAGCCATCTATGATTTCAGATTCGAAGCTCGAGTTCCGCAACGAGAACATAGGTGGCTCTGATGTCAGTTTACTAACTCTGGTTATGTGCTCCGCATATATTTTAATAAATCAAATCGGCAGCGGAAAATTCACTAATTACTCAATATCTGTGATTAATTTATGAACTTTTATAATTGCATCGTAAAGGCAGATCCTTTAAGAACTTTCCAATATATTTTTCGATAGAAATTTGTTCCCAATTAATTAATTATTAATAATTGTTTGGCGCAGTGTTTGAATTGTTGTCGAAGATTATCGAAGACGCCATTGCTTCTTCATTAATTACTATCCTTTACGCAATTAATTTATGAAACTTTATGCACTCATTAGAAAGACAATGTCCTTGCGAATCTTCTCATATAACTTTTGATCACATTTTGCTTCTAGTTTCGTTGAGTATTAAATATTTTCACGGAAGATCGTGATGGTCGTCGTTACGAAATCATAGACGCCATAAAACAAAAATTAATAACTAACAATTTAGAGTTAAATTCTTTACGAATATTATATAAGAATGTAGCTTGAAGTTCCAGCTTTTCAATGAAATTATAAAAGTTCACAAATTGTTTACGGAAAGAGAGTAATTAATAATTTTTCCCTGCCGGAGCCATTCTATCCTTTTCTATCCCCACTCTGTCTTTGTCTACCACGTGACCAACTCTTAGACGACCTCCTTGCCTATTCTATATTCCTACTACTTTTCTGATTTTTGAGCCCAAATCATAGATGGCGCTGATTGCAGGCGGTAAAATTTTTCGTTTTAAACGATAAGAATTTAACATCTTAATAAATCAATTTGGCAGTAAAAAATTAATAAATTTCCAAGTTTCTGTAATTAATTCTAGAACATTTATAGCTGTACAGCAAAGTTGCAATTATAGGCAACATTCTTATATGATGTTTAATTTAATAATTTATACTTACACGAGTGATAGGTTTTGTATTTCCTGTAGTAAATAATATTGCTATAGAAAATGGTTTTTCTTGCATAATATTCTTATTATTTTATAATAAATATATACTAGCATAAGAAAGCGTAAAAAATAAATTTTTTTATTAAGAAATTTTATTTACGATTTTTTATTTACAATAGATGAACAATGAATACAAAATAGGGAATAGATTGAAAAAAAACTATCAACTACGGACAGGAATCGAACCCCGATCCTCCAGCACTATATAATACAATTAAATACGCTTACTAGCATAAAACAAATACTTTTATTGATGAAACATTAAATATAATTTAATTTATTAATAGAATAGAATCCATGCTTTTTCAAAATTCTACTTATCCTTCAAGCAGATACATTTCGTAAAATTGACGATCTTCTTCTTTCTCAAATTTTGGGACGAAATTTATATGAACAATTTCTGTAAAACCTTCTTCCAAACTGGGTTCTTGATAATTTTTCCTAAAAATAATCCAATTATAAATGTAATATAAACTCGTTTTTAATTTTATTTTTACTTACACATAGGAATTAATAATCACGTCGCTAACTTTAACGTGATTAGGGTCAGTTAATTCGCGGAACTAAAACAAAGCATTCAGTACAGTGTTCATTTATAAATTCTTTTAATCGCGTCTAATTCGTTTATTGTTACCCATGACTTACCTTATTGTTATGTTTTGCGTGGTCAATATTTGTTAACATAACAAAACATCTTACAGGTACATTATATTTTTTCGCTACTTCTATGAATCTCTGTCTTGACACGCAATCCGGATTGGTATTATCTATAACTACACTGCTTTGTTCATTTATATGTTTTTCCATCATAGTAATACATTTTTGCCAGCTTCCAAGAGTATCTCTATTAACATAACTATAATGGTTTAAATGACATTTTACAAAGTGTGATTTTCCAGAACCAGGACAGCCAACCATTAGAATGATCTAAAAGTATAAATTAGCAATTACTTGTTACTATCATACTTATGCTTTAAACATTGTCCTGTAATAATGATTTTAATTACTTCTTGACTGCTTGAAGTTATATTACTTCCTGAGCATATCTCCTCATTCGATAAATTTTTTGGATTAAATGTGGGTAATGTGTAAGGAGCCTGTTTGTGACCAAGAAAGTGTTCTTCTGGAGTATAAAATTTTAAATCTAAATTAAGCGCTAATAATCGATCGGCTGAGGTATGATCTTTCTTCCTTCCGGGAGCCCAATTTTTCGCTCGCCCTGCGGCATCTCCGACGTAAAAAGAATTTTCTTTATCGATAAATATGGAATTATTCTTCTGTAAGAAAGTTATTTAAGCTCAAAAACTTTTATGACTAAAGATGTAAATAAAAAATGTAATTATTTTATGAAATGGTTTTTACTTCTTCCATTTTTTGCCACATTCCAATTGCTGGTTTTCTGTAAATGCTATATCCAGTAGCTATAAATATCTGTAAATGCAGTTATATACATGAAATCAATTTATTTATTATTATAGAAAAAAGATATGTACCTGCATTGGAATACCAATCTTTTGTATTACATTCCTAAGTTTGTTCCTAAAAGATTTGGCATTTATTCTTCCAGACCCTATAGATGCTTGATTAGTGAAAACTACTATCATATAGCCATCGTTATACAGTTTCTGCAATTTAACTGGCACATCAGGATATATAAGTTGCCAATCATCATAATCTTTTGGAAATACTAAGCCAGATTTTGTTTTTATTAAAGTACCATCCATATCATATGCGGCTACCTAAATATAAAAAAATTTAATTACTTTTCAAAGATATTAATATCTTTTTTCATTTACCTTTGAACGACTTTCCATGCCCTGTGATGTATATATTAATAATGCACCATCTTCCTGAATTTCCCATATGTCCTGTTTGGTATCTAAATCTACTATGTTATCTTCATTCCCAAACTTATCTAAAGACATTTTATTTCTATTTATATATTTCAAGATTCCATGGGCATTTTTTACATGTTTCTTTTCCTTTTGTGATTCATTTTCCTGAATTGTTTCCTTGGGGCTGGTAACATCTATATTATCAACTTCAAGTTTAGCTAATTTAGGAGAATTTTCTTCATTGTCATTGCATATTTCTGAGTCCCTAGTTCTTTTTTCTGATAAACTAGTTTTCTGAGGTGGAGGATTAAATTCAATTTGATAAATATGCTTTCCGTATAAAATTTCTAAATAATCATCATGTTTGCCTATAAATTTAACATCTTTACGTGTTTTAAAGCCATTAAACCCACAGGATCTTTTTCCAAACTGTTGGATGAATACTTTGTATTCTTGATAATCTGCGTATAATTGTACTACAAAAAAATAACATACAATAAGTCTTATGAATAAAGTATATAAAAAGTAATTATCAAATGCATATGTCAAAAGATAAAATCTTAACCTTGTTGTCTAGAACATTGTGTATCTGTAACATTTGTTTCTGGACAACGACCCAATATAATTAGTTTTTTATCTGGTAGATACACTGTTAGTAAACTTTTATCATTGCTTTTCAAGTAACAACTTTTAGCTTGCTGATTCATTTTAATTTAAAGAAAATAATACTTTTAGGATAGGAGCATGAAAATATATATTAATTGGCAAAATAACTAAAATCTTACAGTTGGATATTTATCACTTAGAAAAAGTATTTTTTAAATAATAATGAACTTTTACCAAACAGATTTTGAGAACATTTTTAAAATATAAAACTTTCGTAAAATTATATAAATTTTTTATATTCATTCAATCATTTTTTTATAACATTAATTTACAGTGTTTACTTACGCAGATCAAGGTCTTTACACTTTAAACTTATCAATTACCTTTATCGAGAACAAACTCCTTTTAATCATTTTCAATGCAGATATGTAGTTTACATTGATCCGAGATTAAGCCGGTTTGAACATAACCTGAGATAATAGATAGCACATGAATTTTGAAGAATAGGAAAAAAAGAAGTGGTTAGATTACATATCTTTATTTATTACTAGAAATTGATATGGTCGCTGGATGAAACGTCTAAAATATAATTAAACAAAGAATATAAAAGATATGGCTGCAAACGAAACTACCGAGGTAGAAAAGAATCCTTATGCATATCTTGAAAGAGCTGATTTTACCTCAGAAAAATACAAGATTGAGGTACGCGGTTTACCCAAATATTATGGAATTGGTGAATTTAAGAAGCTGTTAAATGAAAAACTAGACTTACAATCATGTAAGATAAAACCACCGAAACAAAGCAGTGGATGGCTCTTTGTATCTTTTAGAAGCGAAGAAAATCGACAAAAAGCTATAGAAACCTTAAATGGAATATTGTGGAAAAATTGTAAACTTAGTGCTCAGGTATTTTAATTCGGTATTATATTATGTTACTTTAATTCTTAAACAATATGAATTGTATCTTAAAGTTTTTTCATGAATCTTGGTACTTAGTAATAACATACATATAAAATATTTAAATTCAAAATAGGTAGCAAAACCAGCACCAGATCCATTTGTAAAAAGAAGATTAGAAGAAGAAAATTCAAATAAGCGTTTAAAGATGGAAGAAAATAGTCAAAGTATATCCATAGAGGATAAAGTTAAATTGACTACAATTCCCCTTTGGAATATGCTTTATCCAAGTCAGGTAAGATAAATAAGAATAATGTAAGATAAAAATGTATATAAAAGAAACTTTATAATATGCTTTTAGTTGGAATTAAAACAAAAAGAAATGAGTTCAATTTTAACAACTATTTGTAAACAAATGTTGAAGAAAAGTAAAGGTGACCTTCTGGACTGGTTAAATTATCAGAAAGATAAATATCAAGGGCTACCTTGTGAATTACTTCCTATATTAAGTACTGATGCAATTACAGGATATAGAAATAAATGTGAATTTACAGTTGGTAATTCCATATGAAATTTATTTATCTTAATAGATAGTTTATGATAATTACATCATGCATAATGAGTTTGATTTAGGTAAAAGTGATAAAGAGGACAAAGTTGTCATAGGATTCAGATTATCGAGTTATGCAGCTGGTTCCACAGCAGTGGGCCCCATAGATAATCTTTGTCATATTCCTGATAAAATGAAAGTAGTGGTAAAAGTAAGTAGTTTAAAAAGTTTCTTTTAGATTACTGTCTGAGATTTGTTTTTTGTATTAAGAGTATTTTAGGTTCTTGAAGAGTTCATAAAAAATACTGAATTGAAACCTTTTGATCCAGTTGATCATAGTGGGTACTGGAGACAAGTTACTGTTAGAACTACTCTTTGCAATGATGTTATGGTAATAGTAGGAATACATCCTCAAGATTTAACTCCTGAAAAATTGGAGGAATTAAAATTACAATTGAAAGCTTTTTTCACAGTCGGGGAAGGCACACAAGCCCGTGTAACATCGTTATATTTTCAAATAATGAAGATGAAGTAAAATTTTTAGAAAAATGTTTTAACACTTAAAACGTTCCGTTCGTTCAATTAAGCTGATTTTTCCTTTTATTTAGAAGCATCAATGGAAAAGGGGAAGATAATTTTGATCACATTAGCGGAATGAAGTACATAGAGGAAACATTGCTGGGTATGAAATTTCGGATATCTCCTCAAGCATTCTTTCAAGTGAATACGTTAGGCGCTCAAGTATTATACAAAGCAGCTATTGATTTAGCAAAACCAACTGCAGATACTGCCCTACTTGATATTTGTTGTGGTACCGGGACAATTGGACTTGCATTTTCTAAGGTATTGGAGATTTGTTAAGTAAAACATTAAAGAAATAAGAAATAAATGCAAACGATTTCAGTATTGCGGCGAAGTGTTTGGATTAGAAATGATAGAGGATGCTATTAAAGACGCTAAAGAAAATGTCGTTGCGAATAAAATATCAAACTGTGAATTCTTCGTTGGCAAAGCTGAAGATATTTTATCTGCTGTTGTACGGAGAACTACTAAGCCCGATATCATTGCCGTTGTAGATCCTCCGCGAGCCGGACTTCGTAAGATACCTTTAACATAATATTTATAATTTCATCGAAAATATATGTATATATGTACACACACAGATGTACTTATTTCAGATCAGAGAGCGTTATTGACTATGCGCAAATCGAAAAAGTTATCGAGATTAGTATATATATCTTGTGATCCTCGAGCAGCTGCAAAAAATCTAGTTGACCTAGCTAAGCCCGTCTCGAAGCAATATGTCGGAGAACCTATGGTACCGGTAAAGGCTGTCGCTGTAGATATGTTTCCATATACTAAGCACTGTGAATTAGTTCTTTGTTTGGAAAGGTTATCCGTAGCCATGAAAGCACGTGATTCTATTTAGTAATGCCTGTATATTTTATCCTTGTAACGCAATTTTTAAATAAATGATTTAAATAAGAGAATCTTTCGTATAGAATTTCTAATCTACTTAATTATTTTGCCTATCAAAATAGACTTACCTTGTACGCAAATTAATCGAGGATTCGGGATGCAATGGATAGAATTGTCTGCATATATATCATGCATGAATAAGGGATCGTTTAAATTTCGAACTAATCGAGTGAACACGTTTCGTCTAATTTTATGCGTTTTGAGTAGATACGTTTAATCGATATTTTTATGCCGATCATTTTATAAATCAAAGAAATATATAGTTGATACACTGTTTAATACAACCGTTGTTTTCACTGTTAATACGTAAGTTAATACGGAAGAAGAACGAAAGAGCGTTAAGGGGGTAGACGGAAAGGTACTCGAAGACAGAAAAGTGGTAACATTCGTACGAAAAGACAAAATTATCTTTGAACTTAGGGTCTAGCTTGTCCTGAGTTAGTGATTTATTTGTTTCTCTTGTGACCGGGTAAAGCATGCGAGGAATCTTGTGGTCGAATCGGGTTTCGAAGTCGCGGTGTAAACTGGTTACGTCGGTTCATTATCACTTTCTCTTGAAGCATGTTACAGCGTTGAAGTAACAACGCCAGTAAACTCGCCCTTTCGCCTGTCCGCGTCGTTGAAGGTCCATCTATATAGAAAATAAATGTTGGTCGGTTTTGATATAAGCATAACTTTATATGAATTTAATAAGTATACGACCTTCACTGTTTGTTCGTCCGCTGATGGAACGATCTGCGAATTTCCACTTGGTAGGTGAGCCCCCGAAGATCTCGTGAATGTTCTGCTGCCTCCGAGTTCTTCTCTGCCCTGATTGTCCACTACCTTCTGTAATGCTACCATTATTTGATCGAACAAAAGAGCCGCTCTCTTCGGCATAACCACCTAAAAAAGAAAGTTTCGTTCGACCAGAAGAATAATAACATTTACCACAACTTACGGTATTCAGTAGTGTGGTAATTACACGTGCGCAGGATTTACGCGATAATTAATTGCATGGTATCAAGCGGCGTAGACTAGCGGCATAGACTGTAATACACAGTCACAAGGTGGTTGTGTTGTTATCTTGCTCGTTTCCATCGATCTCTCGCACCCCTTACTCCCGATATTTAATGTTTACGCCAATTAAAATTAATTAGACCACAGGATAATTGCCGTGGAGTTTTAATGCAGAATCATGGCATCTGACATTAATCTCCCGTTGATTTTCTTTTATATTTCTCGTTTTATGATTAGGACAAAGCCCTAGCCGGGTGAAAATATTGCAGAGTCTAGAAACTCTTGATCTTTTCTGTCTCTAATTTTAACCACTGTTGATCTCTGCCCTATCGAATTAATATCTCATTGCGCGCGGATTTAACTTAACATTTCTTCCAATTGAAATTGCTTTTATCACGAAAAACAATGTCTCCGAGAAATAAAACGGCGAGAAACTTTCAAATAAACGAAGACAGTACAGATATAACATATTTCGCACATGTTTCAATAGATATCGTTTCGATTAAATAGATCTTATTATCGGACAAAATTAATCATTCCGTAATAATAGTTTAATCGCATGTTGCTAAATCCCGTGGAAAATCTGTCGGCAGTAGCGTACGCGTAGTTTTTCGAGGATACCAAATATATCCGAACGACTTAACGAGTCGTTTACCAAAGGATTCCACTCGATTATCTCATCGTTGCTCGAAGCTCTCCGAAAGTTGGTAACTCGACGAGGATCTAATTATCACGGTCATTACCCGTACATGTTTCACATCAGTTAGCCGATTCGCTTGACTACTATTTCTCTTCGATCGAAGGCAGCGATCTCTAGTGGTAGAATATCGAAAGAGGTAACAAACCTAGAAATCAAATGGTAATTAAAAAAGTGTTAACGAATTGACATAATAAATGTCTCGTATCGATGAAACAGGGCTCTAGTTGGACCACGGGATGTTCAATTTCCTATGTCGAGGGAAACCGACGGCCAGTAAACTTTGATTTTCCTTGGAAAAGTAAGCCCACATGTGTCTACATGGGAAGGTAAACAGTAACATAAACGTGGTTCTTTCTCGCTGTTATATGACCCGGCGATTTCCCAAAGGATCTGCAACCAGCTTTTATTCTCTCGTAATGTTTCATAGAGATCGTGACAGTTGAATTTCGATATTAGATGTTCGATCTATTTATGAGAATATAAAAGCAATTGATTTATCAATGTAATTTATTCGATCGAATTCTTTGTCATCCGTTCCGAAAGAATAAAGTACCGACTCCTAACCTTCCCTAACTTTTCTTTCATCCTTGTAAATGAACTGCCAAGTATGCCAACTAATGTTGCCGTGTCGTTCGTTAAAAGAAAAACAACTCATTTCAGGCATTTTATTATGCTTTTGTTAACGGAAAGAAAAAGTGGGATTTGAGAACAAGTTGGAAGAAAAATTGAGTCCAAGTTTCTCGTTCATAAAGTTAGCTCGAAGGCAAGACAGAAATCACGAATGAAAACGTCGCCGATGGCAGGAACGCTACACGCGAAAAGCCTGAATGAAGTCAAAAGTAATTAAAAATCTTTGCCATGAGTCAATAACAGCGTATAGGAACTTGGAAGTAATTAAAAAAAGAAGCATCGAGCAGCGCAGCAACCTTTATCTTAGAACCGATCGACAAGAATTAGCAACGATTGAGATAGAAACGCAAGAAGCAAATATCTCCTTTTCTCATTTTTAAACTGACTTTAAGCAATTTTACGAGAACCCGTGAAACTTATTAGTGGTTACTCTATGACTGTGTTTGTAGATTTATCTCGAAAGAGCATCACTTTGACAATCTTGTACAAGATATTCCTACACAAATTTATTGCGATATTTCGAAGGCAGTTTTGTGATATTTTCGTGTAATATATACGTGTACATACACACGTGTATATACGCGTAAGTAAATCGAAAATTAAGTAATCTTCAGATCTCAAATGTTTACGAATAATCTCAATATGACCAGAATGTTATTTAAACGACTTCGATTGACCTTTATACAATTTTCGACGACTTTCGTTTGATATTGACGATATCCAATGGCCTTTGCAGGGGTTTGTAAAAATTATGCCGTATCACTTTATTGGCAAAAATTGCTCGAACATCCGTGGAATTTATTTTAAATAAAATTATCGAATTTAGATTTACCATGTACTAAAAGATGATTCGAAGGATAATTAAATCTCCCGTCAATGTCCACGTAGCTAAAACCTTCCTGGCTCTTAAATAATTCCTTTTAATTGGAACACATCGATATTCCGGTTGTAACGTAAATTCCATTAAGAAAGGCGAAAACGAATCGACTACGTTCTATTCGAATCTCACTCTGAAATTTTGTTTAACTTTCTCAAAGTATTTATTTTTTATTTAAAGAAAGAGTCGATTATCAAAAAGACATTACGATCGTATTACTAAGTACATCAACATGTACTTAGTTCAAGAATATGTTATATTGCAATTTGAGCATTTCCTTCTCGAGTCTTTGAAATAGATTAACTAATTAAGGCGAGGAATTTTTTTTTCTTTGAACATCCTTTATTATTTCAATATTATAGTATCCAGAACGAAAGAAGAAAGAGCTCGTTAATGGCACAAAGAGCAAAAGAGATCCGATGATCAAGGATTATGCACGAAAGGATACCGTGGAACATAGATCGAGCTTTATATCGATCCAAGAAAATGACTTTGCTAAACATGTCAGTAAATGACACGCGTGTTTGGATTACGAGTGAAAAGAACAAAGGGGACTGTTAATAATCGTTGGGTACAATAGGCTGGCCGTAGTCACTTTTCAATGCGTTTTTAGGATATCGGAAAAAGGCTTGCGATTCGTGAGATCGTTGCTGAAAAGATTCATTAAAATCGATGCTTCTAACGTGACTTAAAAACTCGGTCTATCAAATACGAAAGGTTAGTCGGGCGATTATTCTATCATTGTCCGTCTTTATCACTAATTTAATCACAAATGCGTGGACGATGGAGTTAGTCGCTTATCGATAATTGAATTCGAACTAGACATCGATGAGATCAAACGTGCTATCAAGTGTGTCCGACCATCTCTGTTTCCTTCATCCTAAATAATCTTTGACAACTCCGCAGTTCGTTCGACATCGAATAAACCAGACTTTGATTGTCATTCGAAGGTCCCGTTTCTAGAAACTGATTGTCTTCGAAAGATGTAATTTCATTTTATTCTATTCCCTTCTTCGTCTTCCTAATGGGCAGGGCCGTCTTAACAGCGTTCCAAGCTCCCCCAAAAAGCAGTGAATTATGCACAGAAATAAAAATGTAAATGATCGATGAAATAAAACATGTATTTATGATGGTTCTAATAAAATCAATACTTAGACCTCAAACAAAATACGTCGCGCGTAAAAAATTAATTGACAGAAACGTTTCAGCGATATAACATCATTAACAATTCGGGATATTACGCTTTATGTAATTATAAATTACATCTCGGTTCGTACCTAGGCTCGTTTTTCTCCACTTCTGTAACAAAAAGATTGTTTTCGCCCAATGAAACTCGCCCACCCATGAACGCAGGTCGTAATTACCCACGGAATGGCAAAATGCAGACCGATAATTACGTGACCATTCGTCGGGTCAGAATGGATATAATTGTTGACGGCGTAGACTCATCTAGTCGCTTCAATGCCAGCAGGCCAAGTATCGTAATCGTTTCACAGGCTCGCGTATCACCGAACAATATTCGCGAGTTAAACGCTAATTCTTTTATCGCTAATTTTAGTAGCCGACGAACATCGAGCTGTGAACAATAGAACCAGATGGTTGTCGTATGGACAAAGACAGACAAATTAATCGATTTATTCGCAGTTGGAGAGAGTCCGCGATGTTTTGCACATACGTGTATGCACGTTCCGAATGAATTTGTTGTCTGCCGCAAATAGATATGGAAATTGCTAATGGAACGCGGGTAGCTATTCGACCGATGCGTTGGTGGTCACTGAAAGAAAAAGAGATAGAGGTGAAAAAAAGGATAAGAGGAGAAAAAGTAAAGAGAGAAAAGAAAAATGTTGCCGAAAAACGTGAGAGTAATTCATCGTTAAGGAGAAACGTTGTCTATGGAATTTCGCGGTTAAAGCAGTACTATCGGTACCGTAGTATGTATACAGCAATGGTTGTTCTGTAGAAAGGACGCGTAACATACGATCTCTCGCGATTTGAACGAATATTCGTTTTAGAATTTGTCCCTTTTGGTTCGACAAACGAAAACGACTGACCACAATTGAGCTTCGCGATCAAAGAATTGCAGTAAACAATTTAGAAGTTAAAGGCGACAAAAGTATGGCGCTGTCGAATCGTTGAAAAAGGGAGGGGAATTTCCATCTTGCGAATCGTTGCTGGTCCTCTCAGTCTACTAGACTATTCTCCAACAATTAGAAAACGGAAACGTAATTTTATCTGTATACGCGTTCCCGATCGAAGTAGCTTCCCCAAGGGCCTCGTAAAAGTAACGTTAAACTTACTTCCGTTTCAAAAGTTGGCTCATTCCGTTGAAAACGCTTCTCCAGTAGCTGTGACGAGCAATAATGGTCGTATTCTTGGATCTGCGATCGGTCCAGTTCTCGGAATGCTCAATTATATTAAGTTTTTCATTTGCTGGTTTTCTTTTTCCAAGAAATGTACCCTATAATTTTTTAATATCGTCATTTTCACTCAAATTGGTAGTGCACTCGCTTACGAAGAATTTGTTCGTCGACGAATTCGAAAGACGTGTTAGTTTTTTCCGGTAAAAACCTCTCTCATCGATCGAAACTAGTGCGTTTCTTTCGACGGCGTGACAATTTATCCAGCGTGAAAATTCAATTGTCTCGAAATTCGTAGTCCACTCAAGGATTCGCACACGTCGATCGAAAGTTGTTTCGAGTGCAATTTGCTTTCCATTAACATTCGTGGTTCGTACGAGAAGCAAGAAGGGAAAAGTTTGAACATTTTTCTAACTGTAAGATAAGCAACGATCGTAAAACATTGTTCCGCGAGTACTCGAGAGGCAGATGCTTCGTCGCATAAATAGATGTAAAAAAACAGCCACGAAATGCTGGAAATGAAAAACGCGTGGGGGTACATGGAGTGAAAATTTATAGTTCGAGACGTTCTGCGTGCAATCGAAGCGTACCTTTCACAGCGAACTTCAGTTACATCGAAGAAACGTTTCCGCGTTACGAGATTCAGGTTAATGAAACAGCTTTTAATCCATTGCAACTTGTCCTTCGTATCCTACCTTTTCACACCCATTGACATTCTCGAGCTCAGGGAGCTGCGTGGCAGAAACTTTCTGCGGTGTATCGCGCAGTCTTTTATTATTCCGACTGAGAAAGAAAATGATGCACGCGTACAGCGATGCATAGTACATACAAAAGCAATAACACCGTGTTTCTCGTAATATAAACGTATCTTAAAGTACGTACATATATACGTGTCTTCTTGAACGTTGTTCGTACAATGAAATTTTGGTGTGCACTTCAGACTCTGTAGGTATAGTCGAACGTATTGAAGACATTGTTCCGATGACAGTCGACAAACGCGAAATCGAAAGACGGAGCTTCGTCTAATCTTGATACCGAGCCCAACGGTCCTTTTCTTGCGCAAATAATTCGACGTCGTCACGGCAAATCAATTTAACGATGATTAAAGCTATATATAACATCAATGGCGCGTTTTTATTAGCAGCACATAAAAGTTATTACCGCAAACTTGCCGAGAGATGAGTTTCAAGCACAACAACGAAAGACGCTCGTTCGATCCTTTCTCGCGATCTTCGATCGATTATCCACGTATAAAACAGTTCGATCGTATTGTCTAATCGTGACACGTCATAAACGTAACCAACACACATAGTTTCGCAAAGGAGGTATCTTTGCTTCTCGGTTTTTAGCATTTCGTCGACAAACAGTAACAATAACGTCCGAGATTTATCGTTTCTGACGTTGAGGTAAAAACATTCGAGGCAATCGAAGTCGCGTAAAAGTATCGATCAAAGGATCGAAGAAATTGTAAAACCGAGAAGCTTGGGCACAGCCCGACGTTATCGATGAAACCAAATTAACGATTGAAACCTATTCCGGGGACACGACTCGATGCGACGTCTTTTCAGAGACTTTAATGCTGGAAATGTCAGTGACTATCTTATCTCACTTCTTGGCGCCATATTTGAAAGATCGTAACGATTATACCAATTCGTAACCTAGAGTTTATATGTTCCACGGAAAAGCTGGGAAAATTGGAAAAAGTAGCACCATTTGTATAAAGTGTCCAACTTGTATCCCGTAACTGCTAGTCGCAGTTGTTTCGATAATATAATAAATCGATTCGGAAGACAGATTCGTTCATGGTACGCGTATAATTTACCAGAACGAAACAATTAGTTTGAACTTTGCTTCGTATTATACGTCAGGGGGACGCGAAACCTAACCTTATTAAATCCTTAACGAAGACGAATAGGGCGGTTGATCCTTTCCAGAAGAGATAGAAAAGGGACAAATAATCTGTACGATTTTGTTCCTACGTATTAACGTATAAAAATCTGGATCAATATCACGAACCACGTGTTAATTGCACTGCAGTCTCCCACACAGCTTTAATTGTGTCGGATAGACGAATACCATTCGAAACGAAATACCAAAGGGATAGAAAACTCACTGATAATTTAATCAAATGACGTCTTTCATCGAAATTTGATCGTTTGTGGGATTAACCGGTAATTAGTACAAGTCAGAATGCGTGCGCAGCGACTAATTAGCGCGAAGTCGACGTGTCAAATTAGAACTGAGTCTTATTTCATCGGTGAAACGTATACGTGATTAATGCAGTTGGAAATGATTCATTAATTAACTGACTCGGCCTCGGCGTAAGCTTCCGAATTAACGCGCATGGATTGTAACTAAACGAGCGAAAGAGAAATCGAAGTTGTTCATTTTCTGAATGTCCGATCGTAAGATTTTATTCGAACAAGCTGTCAGGCGAGAATTATTAATCGAAAACGATTCCTAAGAGTTGCACGACAAAAATTACCGAGAACGAAGAGTTAATCGAACGATCGCCAGACAAGCCAATTAATAAGTTGTCGAAATCCATGCTATGTCGCTTCGATTTCGTTTTGATACGTCATCTTGGCATCCGTTTCTGCGGTAATTAGAACTTTCTAATTTGAAATCAATTGGTAGTCGAACCGATCGATCGACTCGTGGGATACATCGTAGAATAAGCACTAATATTCCACCGACTTCTTCGCGAGTTTTCAAATTCGTGCATTCGACTCCTTTTTATCAACTTTAATTCGAAAACAATCGTAGGAAAAATAATTATAAATAATTTGTTTTGTTATATCGGTCTCGAAGTTTACAGTAACGACAATGTAATTACAAGTTCTTTCTTCGTACTTTCTTCACTTTTAGAAACGGTGCTACCTTGGCTCAGCTGGAGAAAGGAGAAAGAAGCTTAATTCTTCTATCAATGAATTTCACGTGTTTATTGATTAAATAGAATTAAATTTCTCTGATTTTGAGAAAATGGAAAGATAGTACATATAGCACGTTAATATGCAATATAGATAGATAATAATTAAAGTGGTAAGATGAAAATACACGAATATATATATACACACAATTATATTTATATTTCGATGAAAGTTAATAAAAATAAAAAGGCTAAAACTAGTAATATTGACTGGTTCGTTCTTTCTACTGGTAGTTCTAGTATTTAAGATTTTTGGTGAAGTACACGTTAAAGAGGAATGCATTTTCCGTCGAAAATTCCAAATTTGTTTATTTCACACAATTCTTATTTCTTTCGGGCGATAATTTATCCAGATCTGACTTGGTATAGATATCATCATTCCGATGATAGTTTGAATTAAAGACAACCTTCAAGAATTTTCATCCGTTCGGCAAAAATTTTCACTCGGACGAAAAATATCGAATATAATCATGTACCTTTGTGGATGAGTACATGGGTTATAGACGTTTAAAGGATATGTACAATTTACAGATGAACAATTAAATACTATCGATTCAATTGAACGACAATGGACTTCCGCGTGCAATGGCACGAAGTAAATAGGAATAAGAGAAAGCTTGAGACCCATAAAGGACAGAAATATTCTTGGCTTACGTAAAACTATAATTTACAGGAAAACAAAGAAGCTCGAAGAACAAATATATAACAAGTAACGAGAAACTTGAGAAGAATAGAGTTTCAAGTGAAACATGGAAGGGATGAAAACAGATTGTGAGAATCGACGAGGACGACGACGACGAAGAATTGGATATTCTATAATACAATTATCGGATGGAAGCTATAGATATTTTCTTCAGAATCGAAAGTAAAGACGATTGGATCGATTCCATTCGACGACTTATCGCTTGTACTTTCAATCACGAACGTTTCAAAACTGTTTCATTTTCTGAAACAGGTAGTCTACACGATGCACTGTATCGCTGCTATCGACGTTTATTTCTTCTTTCAAATATTCCGAAGACTTAATCATTCTTTTTATGCTAACAATGTTACTTTCTTTAAATCCTTTAAATCGTGGTACAGAAATTTGAAAACACTATGAGAAAGCGGAAGAAAGCATAGGAATTTACAATAGGAATTTACAAAGTATAAGAACTAAGGAAATATTAGTTCTACTTGTTGATTGCGATTCAAAGTCGTTTGCCTTCCTATCTATAATAACGAACGAGACGAAAATCTGCGACTGTAACAGACAAATTTCTTTAATTCGTTCGAATTAAACGGGACGAAGATTCGAATGCGTCGTGGATTACCAAAATAGCTTGTTACGACTGTTTGCAAAGCCATGCTATCATATGGTATACAAACTAGGAGCGATCGAAATTGGACGGTATTCGTGGCTAAAATATTAAGAAAAAATCGAACTGCTCCGTCGACCGTTTCCTACGCCCACTCCCATTTCGATGTAACTTTATCTTCCACCGGTTTTGACGTAACATCGGTCACCCTGCGAGTTCATCTAGCCGCTATGTTTTTCGTAACTGTATACCATGACGTATAGGAAGGAAGTAGCAAATGACCGCGGTGAAATGTGCCGAGTTACTTACCGGATACTCGTCGTATTTGGTCGGATAGTCAGGATAATCGAGATTCGTCGGTGCGTTCCTCTTGTTCAGAGCACGCTGCCCGATGGTACCAGCTATTATCGGGACCATCGCCACCACCATCAATGGAATAATCCCGTTGCCCATTTGTACGAGTGTTCCGTCTTCTGTCGAAGAAGTTGTACACGAATGCGATTACAGCATCCGCGAGTACACCTCGGCGAAAGAGAATTACTTCCTTTCTTTGGTCGAAGGCAACTTTCTTCTGATAGAATCTTCGTGGATCTTAGACGGGGTGTGATCGAAACTCCGATGATTCTTTCGATTACTTTCCTTCGTCTGTCTTAACGTTCGGGTCCAAGGAAGCGGATGATCAGTTCCGGCTCGATCTTTACGTGAATGTTAGGAAACCGTCTCGCGACACCTTGAGTCTACGAATCGGTGAAGGATACCGAACGACGATTATTAACGATATCCTGCACGTTAGTTATCCCAGAAAGACGAAGGACGTACTCGAGGCTGCAATGTGACGCCTCGAGCGGCAACCGCTCTCCTATATACTTCGGCGTGTACGCGTGCTCGACGTTACGCAGGCGCTGAGAATTCCTGTCCGATTCGCGAAACCGCGGGTTATCCTGTGATTCTGTCGTACATCTTCCTCTCCACGATGGTCCAATCTTTTTACAAGATTTTCGAGAAGGGTAAGTCCCAACGGGCTGACTATTGGACGAGAAACGATCGTTTTTCAACGATTCAACGATCAGAAAGTTGCGAGCAAAGATCGTACTCGATTCTTATGCCTTTCGTATTCGATAGTATTTCAACGCTTTAACGATAGGTCACGCCAATTGACATGTTCTGTGAAACATTTGTTTTGGAAATCAGAGGATTCGTATTTTTCTACTTGACTGATTCTACGATTTCGTCATATCGCTCAAACCAACTATATGCGCTTGTCAGCTTAATTAGCGACGCTCCTCACGGGGAATAAAAGTTTTAGTTGGAATTGCACGCAAATTTCACGAACGCGCTACTTCCCTATCCTCAGTTCGATATCGGAAATGGAAGAAATACATTTAAAAGCATAACAGCGAAATATATAGTTGGCAAACGCGTAGTTTGGGAAATCAGTATCGAGTCGGAAACGTGTCAAAAAGTTGATAGAAACTTGACGTGGAAGTCGGACACACTCGTAGAAACCGAATGGTGTAACGAGTTTACGAGTCGATCGGTACCCTAGTAGATCGTCTTTTATGCGCCAACGCACAAGTTGCTAAAAGTTGGGAAACGAGCATCTCGTTGCACGCGTATATAAATTTAGTCGCGTTTCGGAGCACGAAAACTCGTTCGAAAGACGTAGTTGTTAGATTCACGGTTACGGTAGCCGATTTGTGGCCAGTCTCGTTAGGGAAATAGACCGATTACAAAGTCAGAAATTGGTTTCCAACTCCGAAAATTTCCTGTTTGTAACGCGATCTTAATCTCCGCCTTTTCCAATGGTATTGTTTGCCAAATAATAGAGTTCGAGTTTCTTTCCCCTTTTATTCAGGTTTCGCTTCGTACGCGTTAAAGGCTTCCTCCAGGACGCCTCATTTTTGGTTTCGCATGCAGTTCAACGTTAAATTACGTGCGTTTACACGAGCGTCGCATTTATCTTCTATGATGTCCAACAGGCTGACTCGTTACCGCGGAAAACGATAAACGGCTCTCGCTTGAGCGCAGAATGAATCGTAAATGCGACAGGTGGTCCGCGAGGAAGAAATGGTTCCGTTCAATTAAGCGACTTCCGGTGTCACGTGCCGGCCATAATTAACGACTAATAGCGCTACGCTCAAGTACGTGACGTGCGGTTACTTCGGTTTCCTCTATGGATTTTCCTCGCCTGCCGAATTTTTTCTTTTCCGCGTCATTCCTGTTCTCGTTTCCTTCCCACGTTCTTTCGTGCTCTTTTCTTATTAATTTCCCACATTCCTTGTCTAGAACGTTTCGAGGAACTAGTTACTACGAAGAAACGCGCTCTTCCTTTCTTGCCTTCTATTCGTTCAACGACGAATAAAAAGAACATTAGGACATTAACCATCGACGAATGCCTCAGCTTGATGAGATCACAGCGCATGCACTATCAATGAGAACAATCCACGTTGATTTTCAGAGCAATCCGGGGTTGGGGCATTTTTGGTGCCGATCATTTTTTCGAGTCCAGCAAATAAATTGAGTCACACGGTAAATATCCTCATTTGTTGATTTATGAAGTAGACGCTATCACGTACGAAGAGATAAACGTGTCCAGTGTAACTAACAAACACAGTGCCACCTGTAATAAAAGAAATGTAAGGGCTTAAACTCTTTGTTGCCTGTTACCAATGTATGGTTCAAACAGTACCTGACAAAGAACGAATTTGTAGAAACATTTTATCCACGCTGAAGCAAAGTAATCAGAGGTACATTGGAATTCTTTTTCGATTTCGAAGCAAAATTTGTTCTTTGCAAATAGATATCCCCATAGGTATATACCCGAGTCTAAAAGTTTGTTTCAAAATCCGGCTAAATGGGCATTGAACAATATTTGTTCATTGCTATTGCGAGATTCATCGTTATTTATATTAGAAATTAATTTCTTTGATAAACTTTCAGGCATTTCAGGAATTCTAATAACGCTTTTAGACCATATCAATACTGACAGTAACAATGTGTCGCGAAGCAATCGACAAAATATATAGACCGAAGAAACATTTGTTTCTGTCACCATGTGTCATGACATGTCTCCTATTTTTCCTTCATCTTTACCCTTTCAAATGGAAACAGACAACTAGCAGCAACTTTTGTTGCTGGCATCAGAAATGTGAGAAAACGGACAGCTTCTTCAAGCAACGTGGAAGATCGACAAAAGGTTCCTTGTTGTTGCTTCAATAAGGATGCAGCTTTAAGGCATGCATTAATTAAGCGTGAAATAAGGAAAAGGTTAATTCGAGCGCTAACGACTTCGCACGGGTAAAGGAGAAAGGGCAAAGCAATGTTCCTTTACCTTGGAGCTTTCGCGTGTTTGATAGGAGCTTGGCAGAGTTCGATGAATTTTGCAAATGACGGCAATTTTTCCGCGTGACCGTGCGCGTTATCGCTGAAAAATCGCGCGCAACGTTTCGAGTTTATTTAGCGAAAGCGGATCGAACGTTTCCACAACAAATATCGTGTGGCTCATCGAGCAATTAGCTTCGGTACCATTAATTAGCTAATGACGGTGACGCGATTCATTTATCGCAAGACCGAGCAGTTGGAAATTCGCTTTGAAATAATAGCATGTGCTGTGATTTGTGGCTTATCATAGATGCGTTTTGCAGTAACACGCTCATTAAACGTTTTTCTTCGGATTATTGAGTAGCGGTCATCGAACAAACGCGATTATAGTAGTCAGTGTGTAATCTACACGACTTGTGGAATATTCGTTCTTCCTGGCAGCGTTAGACCCATGTTTCTCATCTTTTATGCTGTACGTATTTCATCTATAAAAGGACAGAGCTATAATGATAAAATTTTGTACTCATTTTGTACTCGTAAATTACATGGCGTATTCCCAAAAGTTTCATCGTATATTGCCAGGATTATACCAAGACTCGTGTAGAAGGAATAACGATCTAATGTTATATGCCAAATTTAATATGCATTAATCTTTAAATGTCCGCGAAGAAATGGAAAAAGCACGTGAGTTTGATGATCAAGATTTGAGGAATGTTTGGTGAACAGAACGATGTAAGGAGCACTGCCCGATAACATAAGTTTGGAAAAGTTGGATAAAACGAGTGAGAAAGACTGCGAGAAGCGTCAACGACATTGAAAATCAATCAGAGTACAGGCTGATCGGTTCTGGATAATGGAAACGCAGTCTAAAGGCTTTTCTGGTACCACTCAACCACCCGTTGCGATTTTTTCCTCGTCACAGTCAGAAACCGAGATGTTTCTAGGTTTACGACTCGAATCGTAACTTCCTGTTCGTTTACCCATTAACAACGTTTTCGTCTTTTGTTATAACTTTTCAATTATCAGCCGTTTATCGGTTCCCATTGTATCTTATTTCGTGCAAACTTGTAATTTCGAGAAACAAAGTCCATTTTAAAGTCGGAGAACAATCTCCAGGGATCGAGAAGTTCTAACGATACTTCTCGCGATATAAAATGAAATGAAATTACAAAGAAATTGTTAAAATTCGTGTTGGTATTTCGGCTTAATCGTGCAAAATAAGAAAAAGAGTAAGGAAGAGGAAGGATTTATAATACGAGGGAAATCGTTGATTTTATCGACGGCGAATAAGAGAAGTGGAAAGTACACGATTTGAAGAATTGAGGTTCGATAAAGAAACTACCCTTCGAGACTTCCTTCCTACCTAGGAATTACCGACACGATTTGCGACCACCACGGTAAACTAATCCTGTATTACCTAGCGTACTCTGCGAAAAAACACACTATTTCTTCCTCGACTTTCCTTCCTACGAGATCAAAGATGCGGCAAGACTCCAATTCTCCAGGTCGTATATTAGAATCACAGTATCACCTGAAATTACGTGTTAATTACGTTGTAGCTATTTTGTCTGCATTATTTGCGAAATGAATCGTCGTATCTCACCTGTTATTATGTACTCTGTGGCATTTAGGGTACGAATAGGATAAGCAACATACACTAGCAGTTGAGTAACCAAATGATTTCGTGTCCGAAAGTTCATAGGTTCGGTGTCTCGTCTAGAAGCACGACATCGAGGAATCGAAGTATTTTCAAAAGAGCCTTGATAATCTTTTCCCCTACTTCTCGTTGATTATAAATCCCTTTTCCAATTTCAGCCGGGTAACAGCTTTGATCCGTTTCAGGACAGCCGTTTTCCGCGATCGATTCGGAATCGTTTCTCTCTTCTTGACCAACAAAACTCTACCTCGTTACTGGATAATTACTACGTCGTCAATTCCGTGTTTCCCTGTGCCTTTCGTTTCTCTTTCGTTCAAACTTCATTCTATGTATCGGATATTCTTCCCATTACGTCAAGGAAAAACACGTTCTTCAGGGAAGTGAACTTTGTCAAAAAGGGTTGCCCCTTTGATTTTTCGTCTTTTCCGCTTCTTTAATTGCTTTGGGTTAATTATCAGCTCTCGCAACTCATCCTGGGGTGTAAACTCGATCTTCATCGTTTATTATACATTTACGTAACTCCGGCACCTTTCTCATTCCCCTGAAGAATCACGTAACGTCACCAAGAAGGATAAAACAAAACTGACGAAAGGAAGACAGAAGATGTATAACATTTCAAATTAATATTCTCGGGGATCCTAGAATATCGTCTTCGCAATCGAATGGCGATTCAAGAAATTTTAAAACTACGATGTTCCAGGAAATTGCATTTACTGGTCGACTTGCTGTTGCGTATCCTGTGTCGTTAGTGTATCATGGTATTTTCAATAACATACAACCACATCGCATCGTTTGATGACAAAACAGAAATAGAGATCGTATACGAAGGAGTGACAAGGCGTTAAGACTGGATCCTCGTGCCTGACCAAATAACGGTATGTACTACTGTGATTCAGTCGATGCTTCTCCAAATTGTCTGTGAAAGCGGTTCGAACACTCGATCGTCGAAAGATAAAGACAATTGTGTTCGTGCACCTCTTGACGTTACAGATACGATCATCATTGACATGCGATAGAGATTCAAAGGTGACGAGGACCGTTCCTTGAACGTGGTCGCGTGTATTCCAGTTCAAGTAAAGTCGTTGATACTGTATAGGCAAGCTGTATAGGACAAAGGATATATTTTTCGCGTTGTTAGGCAATTCCTTTAAATGGAATGGGGAAGTTGACAGAGAAGAATGGCACGTGAAGACATCGGATACCGTTATGAAAATGCTTAATTAGCGACAACACGACCAAGTAGTCGTAGGTTGCTCATTAAATTATAAAAAATAAATATCCTTAAAGTGTCTGGGTACGTATTTTGTTGCTGGCCCAAATCGATTCATCATCGACTTCACTGTCATTATGCAATCAATTATTCCAAATCTGCATCCCAATTTTTGTTATTATATGCATCTCGATGATCCTTGTATGATCTTCAAGCGACCTTCACTTTTAATGACAACTTTGATGTCCTTTTCGTTTCGATGATTCCATCTCGAGGTCTCACTAGTTCGTGTACTCCTAGGGGAAAATAATCTACGTTTACACTGTAAAATTTCTTGTTTTATGTGGGACATGCGTTAACGCAAATTCCAGTGATATAATTTTTGCATTACATGCTGTGACTTATCTTATGCTGCAATTTTACACCCGAATGCTTAACAACTCGAAAATCTCTAAGGGAGAATAAAAATTTCATTTACGAGTGTGAATGCCTGCATAATTAAACCATAAACTGCGCGACGAAAAAATTTCGACCTGAAATTTCGGGATGCCTTGTTCTCGGATTGGGTTGAAGTACCATTTTCTACATTTTGGAAAATACGATAATCTACAATAGTAACACGAAATACAAAAATTGTCTTTTCACGCTTTGAAAGAGATAAGGATAGGTGCTTTGACACATTTTAAGACTAATTTTAAGCAGAATGTAATAGCTGTTCAATGCTTATTGTTCAGTTATCGTCTGTAAGTGACAGGTATTTGAGTATTAAGAATGTAGGAGTATGACTGGATAGCTCAAGCGAAAGTCAATTGACGGTAACCTTGTTCCCTCAAAGAATACGTCTTCCGATTTCTTCTTATACTTTAAGAATATAAACTAACTACCAATTCGATATAAATATTAAGTGACGCAGGTTTATAGCTTCTCAGACGTCTCGTGAAACAGTCGACTTTTAGCGGGCATCAAAATACCCAAGTACTTCCGACAGACGCCAGTGCCGGGAATAAAAACCCGAAGTTGGTGCCTTTGGGAAAGCGTGCAAAATGTATTAGTGAATAGTGACCCACAGCTTTTATCGCGTTTTATCGCCATCGTTGGTTTGGTTACGTTCTTCAAAGCCCTATACTTGATAGCCCATTTCTATCGAGCCGATTACTTATCGCTGACCGACTATCGATTGCTCTTTATTCGTTGATTCCATTGATTACGAGCATACTTACGAAGAAACTCATACTTTTCTTCTCACCCGCCGATCGAATTTCCATTTTTCACCACTTTCTTTCGATGGCTGGTGTCGAGAACGCAAGGCTTGGACGACGTAGTTACAAATGTACCGTTTCCACTTTTCTTATTAGTTAACGACTGAAACAAATTGGTCAGGTAGATTATTTTCCTCACAATTCAGACATAATTTGCTAATTCGTTTAATTTGCTAATTTTACCTGCATCAAATCGTCGTTGTACGATGCAACCAATGGCAATAATGAAGGCTGAGACGAAGGACAGTGCAGACACTTTGTACAACGTGTCTTAATGGAATTCAATGGAACATGATTTTCGAAGAATTTTTTTAACCAACATCTAGTCTATAGCGACTGTTATGTCCTAAGAAATATCGAGGAAGAAGTTTAACCCTGTTGCGTTTTCCATGCTCTGGCGTTTACCGACTATCCGATGGAATAAAAGAAGGCAGCGAAATTTTGTGTGAACAACAACGATCGAGAAGAGTTAAATTTCGGTATGATTTTGGCGCAAAACGATTTCACTGTGTACAAATAGCCTGGTAATAGTTCGATTATAACAGGAATCCATTGAGAGCGGCGTGTGTCGCGTATAACAAACACAGGGCGCGTTATAACACGACCGAATGATAGATACAGGGGTAGAAAGGGACGAATGTGATCTCGTGGCAAGAGTCAAGCCTGTGGTACGTCGACCGAGCATGCCGTTTGGCATATTTTGGGGGATGAGACATTCCTGGCTCTCGTCACCACGAATTTCCAACCCAGCTGCCGCAATGCCCCGCAATTCTGTCCGTCCGATAGGCTGACAGTGGGCTTCCGGACGTGATGAAAAATTATTGTTTTTCCATTTACTTGGACTGGTATAATAACTATTTTCGTAATCGAAGAAAGATTGCTGTACGTTAATTTTTCACCCTACTAGGACTGCGTCTCTATATTCCTTCAAGTATTCGCATATCTTTGAATTTTTACATTTCCAATGAAATGAAAGAAAAGGCGCTGAAATGAATAAGTTCGTAGCGTAGAATTAACATGATCACTTCGAGCATTGTTATTTTAATGAAACGTATCGGTTTAGAGTTTAGAGGATCATTTATACCGAATGCTTTTGTCACCGACAAAGTGATGCTCTGAAACTACGTACGTACCTAACTAATCATTCTGCGTTCAATTCGTTCCGTACAAAGTTATGAACTTCATCCTAAACGGTATTAATTATCGCCATTTGGTCCTCATCGCACGCTTGCGTACACTTCTGGGTAATGCTCCTTTGATTACGTCACCCGAATAAGGCGGAAAACGGTAAGCGTAAAGAATACGAATCGAAGGATAGTGGCTTGATAAGCAGGAGCTTTAATGCGTTCAAAAGTATCTCTCTTTGTTCCCTTGCCGTTTGTAGCTACGGTTCGCGAAAACGAACGAGTCCCATGGGGTTAATTCGCGAATCGTGTATTCATCGAATTAATCGTTTAATCGTTCGTATCTGGTACGGTGAGAAAATCGTAGTGGGGGACGGAGAGGTGTCTCGTGGGACGATGGTTCGGAAAGCTCCTATTCGGGCGTCGAAATATCGTCGAATCGTCGGCGAAACGCGTGATCGTCGAAAGAGTGGCTCGGGAGTGGGTTTTCCACCCCCAGCGTTTCCACCACCAACGCCGCCGACCCAGTCCGTGTCTCGGATATAAAGTGGTCGCGTGCTTGCAAGCTCAGTCACTCTGCTGCTGAAGCACCGATCCTCGCAGCTGCTCACGAAAAGCAACCGCTGTCACTGACAACCCTCGGATCGCATCTCGATTTTCCGCAACTCCTTCGACGAGGTACTTAGTCCTCTTCGTATATCATTTTTACTTTCTTCGCTTTTTGCACGATCTTCGATAAATCGCTTGCTCGAACGTTCCTTTCTTGGCTTCTTCAAATAACTGCATTGGGAGACAGAGGTGTTTCGTCGTTTATCTTTCAATAAATGTGCAGTTGCTACGTAAAGTTTAATTATTTCTCGATTGATAGATCAATGTCGATTGACAGGTAGATTCAGTTTGAACGTTAATCGTCGCATTTTGGCTAAATATGTACGGAAGAATCAAAGCTACCATTGCCAATATCTTTCTCGATCCTTTCGATGCATTCGTGAAAATCATAGAAAAATTAGTAAGAGGAATTACACGTTTATGGGAAATTAGTTTGACACCATTTACGTGACTTGTTCGCGACACAGTTCGTTCCAAAATGGTTTCGACTACAATGACTTTGACATTTCAGTGAAAATTATCGTAAAAAGCCCATTTTTCCGCGCAATGGTTTATTCGGAAAATTATATGTTTTTCTTCAATAATGTGTACAAAGTGCTTCATTTCCATGCATTGTAGTTCTCTTGCACGCTGGATAATTCAATTTGTTCGTATTCAAAGTTGAACAGGTCGATATAATTAACCATTTGACATAACGATAAAAAAAAATCTGAAAATCATAAAATTAGGCTTTAAAAATTTGTTATATAAAATACAAATGTTTGGAATGGCAGAATATTATTTAATCTTTAAAAAACATCACGAATATCATTTCAAGTTAATATTTTGTTACGTCTATAATAAAGTATGTAAGAAAATTGATTTATTTTATGATCGTGTTAACAACTACTCGTAAAATTATTACTGTCAGTGATTATACCTTTCAATAGGATTAAAACAAAATTTTCGTGTTATCTAATTTCATGCGTGATAGTTTCTTAGAGTTAACGTAAATTAAAATAAGTCGTCGATAGGCACCCGAACGCGTTATACCTTACAATTACGAGCGGCCGTTCTTCTAATTCGCGTATTGGAGAGAGAGAAAGAGAGAGTCGGAGAACCTGTTGCCCATGGAGTCGCGCAATTACTCGTCATTGTGCTGCCTTGTCTTCGAAGACAAACGACTCTAGCCAACGTTTCTTAACACCCTGCAACAAGCATGTAATTATCGGATCCTCTCCCGTCTTTTACCCACCTCTTATAACGATACACCTAACGCGTGCATAGTTCAACGTAAAACGATACAACAAATAGGAAGCTGCTATGTTGATATACGTACGGTAAATTGGCTCAACCTCGGGCTATTTTCACTATTATTTCAATATTTAATTAATCACGGAATCGCATCACGATGCTTCAGCCACCAATGGCAGTATTTTTAAAACAGGGGAGCACCGTGTCACTCTCGGAATTTCCTTCGTTGAGTTATCGTTCTGTCAACGACAGCTAGAGTGGCTGTCCGTGTTCATCAAGCAGAATCGAACTGTCGGCTCTACCGATGAAATTGTTGGGCGACGGATTATCAAATTCAAATGAATGAAATCAATCGACGTTGGTTTTGTGACTAGCCTATTTTGACAATGTTCAAAATATTTCACTACTGACTAGATCCAATCTCTTCATATGGCAGAGCTCACTTTAACGAAATCCTGTTCGAGATCGTCGAGTTCGGGATTCATAACTTCATAACTTCATAACTTTATTCGAGTGCGTTTCTCCGGAAGTTATCGTATCAGAATCCTGGAAATCTTTTATGTTACGCCTGATTACACACGTGAGAGCCATTGAGACGTTTCGTACTTGACAAGCTTATCGAGAAACACGATCATTGTTCACTTTTACGTTATAAAATTGTCGTCTGAGAAACGTTATCTATTGAAGATCATAAAATCCTTGAATCCTAGATTATCTGTCGCTGGCTCAGAAAGGATTATAAAGATAACGAGCATCTTTGAAGCTGCCTGCCCGCGTATCTTAAATTATCACTGGTAGCCAGTAGCACTGGTACTGAATACAAGCTGTATAATTAGGGACTACCGTCTTACTTAATTCGACTATCGTCCCTGAGGATTCAGGCATGAGTCAGATATCGTTTTTATTTTTGCAGAAAGAATTTCCGCGACAGATAGAGACTATATTTGATCATAGTCTTAAATAACTATCTACATCAGTGAACGAATCATCACCGTCGTCGAAGATGCAATCATTCGATTTTCTGGAACGTAATCAACACACGAAGCCGTCGTTAGGTTCTTTTAGAGCTTCCAATGGGGTGATACGTGAGCACTCGTTACCCCCGTACGATCGCGATACGTGTATCAAAAAGCGTTTGACGTGCTGCATCGCGTATGCATCTTAATAGACACAGATTTTCATCTTCACCAAATCCTATAATTGCAAAGAAGCAATTTTTACCGAAGTGAACTAGTTTGTTCGTTTATTTCTGTTTCGTAGGCGTTAGTTAAGTGATCAATTTTAAAAATTGTCGAAGAGTAAATTGGTGTATCTACTTTGTCAACAAAGGTCTTTGATAATTTTACCTTTTATCAAAACTTCTGGTTGTTTTGCTCAAAACGAGCAAGCTGTACAAAACAATTTGGATTAAGACATGAAACAGCTATGGTCCTCTTAATTAACCGGATTAATAAAGTTTCTGTTACAGGACGGAAATATGTCGTCGTTACGAATTGCTGTATTCATGGCTGTAGTCCTGGTGGTCTTAGTCGACTGGTCAACAGCCCTTCCAGTTGCTGACAAGGAGAGACTCTTAAACGAGGTAGACGTAAGTAACAAAATCCCCCCTCCCCATCCCAATTAAACAATCCACGTAAAGAATGTAAGAAGATTGGTCAAATTGATGGAAGTACTACAATCGATTGTACTTGTTAGTTAGTCCCTTGTAAAATAGAGATGTGTAAATGAAGAAGGAGAATATCGTTTATAACGAGCTGGCGCCCCATGTTAGTTGAGAGAATCCGTAGCTACTGCGACACTCAAGCGATGATAAATGTGCCTCGTTACCCTCTCACCTTGTGCTGCCCCCGATTTTACCTACGGGGAAGACAGTAACGCTCGTCTTGAACTCGTTTCAATTCTAGGCTAAAAGTATAGGATTGAAAAGAAATGTTTTATCCAAAGGAGCAAATCTTCACGTACAGACTGTCAACAGCCTTTGCATGTTCATACACAGACAATCGCGCAAATATTTTATACCTTTTTAAAGATTTGTTATTCCATTTTATTTTTCTTCTTCTTTTCTTCTTTTCTTTCTTACAATATTACCGATCAAATAGCTAATTGCAACCGAGCGATAGAACAAATAAATGTAACTTTTGTATCATACTACCGACGATCATGGTTGAACACCTAGAAAATGGAAAAAAGATTATACTGTGAGTAAATAATAATTTCGAACAATTTCGTCAGTCGAGGGCCATTTAAAGGAGAGAAACTGGAACTTTTCAAAGACGCGACAATTCATATTACGGTCACGCGCATCGAAACGAATGAAAACAGTTTTCTTACGAACTCGTATTCCACAGTGAAACACACCAGGGACAGTGAAACGTCCTTTCTTTAATACGGTGGTATCGTATTATTATGACAAGCATTACTTTCGACCCATTCAAACTGTTTGACATTTCCAACGGCCAAAAGAATGTTAATAATTGGACCATCCTTGATGAGATCCAACGAAAGGATCAGTCAAGAACTGCTAAATGAAATTTCTATGATTTTCAAAAGAAGTTCGTCGATCAAAAGATAGGCATTTTTGTTTCCGAAAACATTTATCTTGGTGGGCTGTCAATGAAGGTATCTAACTCTCAAATCGAACGAGATTAGGATTAAAATTGATTATTTCGAATTTTAAACCCTGATTTATTGGGTTTTATCTCGGATTCTTCTGAAACACAATATAACTCCTTAATTCAATCTCAGTGACGTAACACGTATAGAACCTAAAAGAAAAATGGTAATCGTACGAACAGCAATAGCAAAGGATCTAGAATGAAAAGGATAATCGCACGAGGAAGTTGGTAAAGGTAGAAAGCAGTCGTAGTTGAAAAGAAAGCGGAATACCTGTTGCTCAGTCTCTATTCCAGTGTGTGAGTGACTGCCTCGCGAATTCAATTTATCTACCACTTCTTTGCCAGATATCGAGTTAGTTTTGTCCGCAGGCTTGTGCAAACTAACCGGGTCAACCATGTATTTGCTAAAACGAAGAACAGTTTGTTCTTCTCACAACTGTTTTCAATTTCTCTTATGACCTTCGCTTGAATTAATTTCAAAGCTAAGAATTACTAGCATTATCAATCGATCAGAAATCACTGGGTGCTATCTGCCAAATATTTATAAGAACAATACAATATGTGGTGCAGATAAACGAGATTAGAACTCAGTCAATTTTGAATTGCCACGTTAACGTTACCGTAGTGGTTCGAGCACGCGCGATGTTAACTGCGCAATTAACGTTACCTCTGATAATCCACAGATACGGGTTTAATCGCACGCGTGTCCTCAGCATGGTCAAAGACAAAGGATCCGCTTACCACGATACAGTTGCATAGTTTCAAGCCGCCTTGTCGTCCTGAATTCCATGACAAGAATGCAAGATTATACGAGATTATTTCGTATATATTACATATAATAATTATTATCATGATACTTTACCGTTTCTCAGAAAATATTTCATACTTACATTTACAAAACGGTGCGATACAGATGCTTATTTACGCACCAACTATCATCAAAGTATCTACATACCATACGCCAGAAAGTAGTCGCTTCATTTTCACAATTTCAATTGCGACACGTTGACTCGATTGATTTTAGGATTCCATAAGTCATATCTTTACGGTCGACCTCTCTTAACGACATCTCTGCATCTGCCATGACGATAGACAAACGATCTGTTGAAATTTATAGACATCCAATTTACGTTCGACCAGACACATCGATTAGTGCCTCGAGATTCGTAATTGCCTGAAAGAATTGGAATCATAATTATTCTGGAACGTATCTGAATTACATGGAGAAAAGAATGACGGATAAAAATATTCGTGCAATTTTCTTTAAATGTTTCCAAGCGAACGACCGCTGCTTAAGACTTCAATATACCGTTGATAGGTACCATTTCAAAGAGACAAATTAAATTTCTTTCCCGCTCAAAGAACAGAAGCATCGTTAGGATACAAATACCCAGAAATACTCGTATGTCTTTGCAATGGATTACAAAGTAAATTGCAAGCGTAACGAAATTACGTTCACTGATCTATCGTGAGTTAGCTCGTTATTTCCTCTCGTCGAGTCGTTTAAGTTTACGAGTATCTCGTTGCTCTAGAAAATCCTTATTTATCTCGGATTATATGATTCTTAAACTCGGCCAATATACGAAGCGTTTGTTTATTTGCCGTGAATCTAGACTTGACGCGTTCGATAACTCGATATATCGCACGAGTTCAAGTGACCGCAAGTTCACATAGGGGCTGGCTGCTTTGGAAGTTACGTGCGATATTGCAAACATAACCAAATTAGATCAAAATGCAGGAAATATTAAAGTATTCTCAAAGTATTCTTACATTTTTCAAGCTTTCCCTTTCTTTTGTTGCATGAAATATAAATCGAAAATTTATTCGAACGCAGTCCTGTTGTGTAACTCTTATCTATACGTTTGAATTGCAAATAGGTTATAATGTACGATTTAGCTGTAGCAAGAGGTTCGTTTGTTTAAGTATTTAAATCGCACAAGAAATTTATGATAGCTCGACATTAGCATACATATATTACGGAGAAATGGATATCGGAGGTGAGCCGATATTCCGTAACATAACCTCGATCGATTAGAATTTATTCCGCCTTTTTCGAAAGGAGAGTATCTTGTGCAAAAATATCCAACTGATATATCGTTTTCCCTCGTGTGTATGTAACCTTATTTTGTATCTATTATATCCTGCCTATCTTCAAAGTTTGAAAAGAATCTCGTTACGTTTCCTTTAGAAACATTAACGTAAGGCTGTCTTACAAAGTCGAACGATATTAAAAAGTGATCACTTCGACTAGGACTAATCTTACAGATTGCTTACGCAAAGCCGGATACCGCGGCGATTTTTCGAAGTACGTATGGAGAGAAAAGCGACGATAAAAAGCGACTGTTCATTCGATGGAAGGCTGATAAATTTGCGGCTGATCCGATAATCGATAGCACGACGACGGCAATCCGATTTCACTTAGCGTCCGGTTGTCCGTCGTGAACGCTGATTCGACGATTTTATAAACGTCAGACTAACCGTTCGGCTGAAGTGACTGACACGTTCCTTTTTCGTCTTGTTTCCTAATCGTTCGCTCTTTTTACAAATTGTTATTTCATTTGTTGAACCGCTTACAAGCACTTTAACGAGGACTGTTTTAAGTTAGGATTATTAAGCTGCTTTTTTGGCTCCACCCGCCTTTTCCAATTCTTTCTAAATATATTTATTTATTTGCATATTGAAACTTGTTTCCATTATTGCATTTTAAAATTTACCTGTCCTGCATCACATGCATGCTTCATCTCGCTTCGGTGACTTTACGTTTCATCGATTTTACGTATATTTTTTGAACGAGAAAGAGGGAGACAGTGCGGAAACTGGAGAAAAAAAACTATGCTTTGCTCAGCCATACCGTTATCCACATGTATTTTTTAAACGATTTTCCGGTGTTTTTCAACGCGGCGAAACTCTTTTGAGCGTAAATAAAATCCTGTTAGTTTCCGGGGCATTATTATCCATTAACGTGGTTTTCGCGATAGTAACGCGAAAGATCACGGAAAATATCGAGATCGATACGTGAACAGAGGCAGAGAGACAGAATTTTTCCCATACTCGTCTTTTTGGTTTTCGATGCCTGGCTTTACGACCAATGAAATTTATTTCATTTGCCCATACGACCTGTACAACCAATGTTTATCGAGCCGTACACATTCTGCGCTTTAGCTTTCACGAAAAATAAAAAAGTTAATACCACAAAAGTCTGACGTTAGAAGCAATAGCAATTAACTTCGAACAATGTAGTTGTTAAACTACCGCTAAGCGGCATAAAGCGCATTATTGTTAGTTTTAAACTTGCGCTCTCGGAATTGTTTACGAGTTACTAAAGTGTAAGTCTCACCTGAATAAGAATTTAAATAATGACGAATAAATTTAATTCTGAATCCTTTTAAAGCGCAATGAAGTAAGCCTCTTGTAAAACGCTTTAAGTAATCGTTTATGCCCTCGAATGTTCATTCGCTTACTTGCCATCATTCCTAATGGTTTCTCACATCGAATCACAACATATCAACATTGACAGAATATCCTTATATCCTTCGATTCGCACGCTGTGTACTCGCATGGAGGTTATGGCTTGCCAAGAGATGCCCTAAGCGTTTGTTTCAGTTGGTGGACGACGATGGGAGCATCGAGACTGCTCTGATCAATTACCTGTTCACGAAGCAGATCGTAAAACGGCTTCGAAACCAACTGGACATCGGTGATCTTCAACGTAAACGTAGCTACTGGAAACAGTGCGCCTTCAATGCTGTCTCCTGCTTCGGCAAATAGAACGTCCAATTAGCCAGAGGACCGCCATCGTGCTTTCTTCTTTCTCTGTCTATCCCTTCTTTGTCTGGCGCTAGCTTTTTAAACAGTTGAGTACAGCTCGACGAATACAGATGTGGCTCTAGTCGCAAATTTGCATCCGTGCATATTCCCGTTCATACTTGTCGATAGCGAGATACTAATTACATTATAAGTATCAAATTATTTAATCCTACGATCACAAATGGAAGGTTAACACGAATGTTAATTATCAAATTTACTTTCGTTCGTTATAATTTAAGAACGGAAAAGCATCCGGAAGAAAATGTAGTGGTTGCAAATCAGCACGGACCCCCATTTTCCGCAATACATTATACTTAATATTAAGAAAACAGTAGATTAGCGATATACGTATCGAGATTATGCGTTTTCATGATATAATATTCGGCCACCCTGCATTTTTGTTCTCCTTCATAAACAGACTTTATAATTACTCGTTGTTCGATAATCGAGTGAAGCATAATGCTATGTTCTTGTAAACCAGACTTCATTTTGCAAATGAGTGGCTGTAACTAATGAAAAACGTTCAATAAAGAATTTATTTCTGTTGTATGCAATCGCTCTGGAAGTAAAGAAGGAAGTAATAAAACGAGTCACATTCGGTTCCAATAATTCCCTTTTCTCCAAATACATCTGATAGGTATGATTACAGATGTAAAAAAATTCGCAATTTTATTCGAACGTATGAGATCACTCGACTCTTCCGAAATAATCCATTTCGATCAATATGAAATATTCTAAGGATAACATGCTGATGCGTATAAGTGAATATCGTACATCTGTGAACGCAAAGGGAGTAATATGGGCGTTCACAATGGACATACGGAACGAAAAGTATGTCAAAGGTAAGTAATCTAGTCCAGGTATATCCATATATTTGCTACGACTAAAGTCACGAGTCTTCTCAAACATACCTTTAAAAATACCTCTAACTCATGTCTGATAATTATTCAATAGTAGAACATTTTAAAATTATTTCTAGAAGGTTGCAATTACGAATATCAATAACTATGTTGAACTATGAAATATATGTATAAATATGATCACAAATTGCATGGAAATAACACACGATTTCGGTTCTGTCTTATAATTCCTTGATGCTAGTGACTGCAACGAATGTTCAGAAAGAGCAAAAACAAGGTAAGGTCGAGAAAGATGATTCGCGAGAAATAAATCTTGAGGTGGGTGTCATCGGTGTAAACAAGGACACGAGCAGTAATCCGCAGCCAGTTCCACAGCATGTTCCCCTGCTTGTTGAATTTCAGAAACCGATGCAATCGCCTCTACCCAAGAGATGTTCACATGCCTCGCCGTCTTTGGTATATCCTCGAAGTCCTGAAGAATGTATAAGATCACGTTGAACGGAAGAAGCATCGTGATTGCGAGATTAACGTTCGTGTTTACACACGGATGAGGTAAAATCATATTCGATAGGCGGCGGAAGATTATCAGAGTGAAGCGACGCGAGCAATTGGCGCCTACGGTTAACGAGGCTGACAACTTCCAGAAGCCGGAAGCCGCTTAATGCCGACGCTAGCACGCGGTAATGGTGCCGGTGTTAACCAACTTTAATTCCGTTATCGAGAGTTCTGCTCGTTCGATCGATTTAAAACGCATCCATTAACGACGTGATCGAAATCCACTCCTTTTCTGATTCGCGTCCTTCGCTGTTCAATCGTAAGAACAATGAAATGCATTTTCCAAGATATATTTAAACGGATTTGCTTGAAAGACGACATGATTTGGTACTTTTACTTTACTAAAAAATAAAGTTCTGGATGCGAAACTATCTTGTTAGTATACTCCTTTATCCGGCGACTTAAAATCGCATCGAAAGTTTAACGCGTTCACTACTAAAAAACATTACTTTCATTAGCGGATTTATTTGTCGGAACGACGTTTAAATTAATCAAGTTGGTTTGTACAAATTGTTCTCAAGGGAGTACCTTTTTCTACAAACATTAGGGTAAAGCGTTAAAGGTCGACATACGTACGTGAACAGCAGAAGATAAAATCTCCTTGGAAGGATGAATCACGTATGTAGCTGCAGACTTCTCTTGATCTTTCAAAATTTTGGCTCCAAGTCTAATATCGATTTTGTTGTGATTAAAGAAAATATTCATAGTTTGGATAAACTGGTGGTAACGTTTGAGTGTTTGATTCAAAAAATCACGTGCGTTACGAGAACCGTGATTATTCGCGACCTCTTTTTCGCGAGAGGCCTTAGAAGATAATCGACCTGGTCGCGCGGTTCCTTCTTCAAGATACAGTCGTTAAATGACTCGTCTGCTTTAAATCCGCCTCAAGGGAGTATGAGACGCGCTAAGACATGAAAGAAAACCTCGTGTTCCATTTTCCTACCGCGTTACTTGCCAACTCTTCTCTTCCCTAGAGTGTTACGTATGAGGTTAACATACAAGTTTTCCATGGATCGCAACCCATTTCGCTGGATTCTGTGCCCGCCCCAAAGTAATTAAGAACTGTCCCTTAAGTCGTAACGGACGGTGCTGATTGAACGCAACCAATCGAGTCAAACTCTAATTTCGTGAGAAGTTTGTTTCCAAAGATAGAATGACAAGGAAGGAGGCCGTCGTTCATTGAGTAAAAGGATACGTCTTGAGCACCTTGCGAACGGACTTTCGCTTGCTCTTCCTAAAACTCGACGCTAGGCTGACTGGTGCACCCTTTAAAATACTATTAGCCTTCTGTAAACAGAAAAATCACTATCTTATATTTTAATCTTGTAAGAAGAATTTTTGTTTTTGTAGCCAATTACATACCAATTCACTACTTCTTAAACTGTGTAATGGTTTTGCATCTGATGGAAGACCGTTTCTCGGTTTTCGTCCTTCAATCCAATTTAATGGAATTCCCGCTGCAGTGTACTCGATATACTATAAGCGAATGTAGTAAATTAAGGCAAGTATAACGAAAGTGATTTTCATTAAAAAATATAAACTAAAAACCGTACATCCTTATCTATGAAAGTGTAAAATTCTGCCTTTCCCTCGTCCTCTTGATCCGAAATATTGGTCCCTTCTCCGTTATACTTTTGCTTGTTAATTTTTTTACTAGAACTGGATACCGCACAGTCGGTATTAATTTCTGACTTTCCATGGAGCTTCTTCAGAGGTGACGTTTCAATTTTTAACTTGTTATTTTTCTTTAACGGAGATTTTAATTTCTGGTCAGAAATTGTTCCTATGTCTAAGGACGTACTCTGCTTAGCTATAATTTTGTTATCAATTTCTTGTTTACATTCAGAGTTTGAGGGTAAAAGAAGACTAACATCTATTGACTCTGAATTTTTTTTAAAAAGATGTCGTAACTCATTCAGTGTGGTGGCAGTGGACCAATCCTTGTCGTGGCGAATACGTGTTACCCGTGGAAATCTAATGCTAATGCCATCAGCTGTATGAACACCCTGATTGGTAAATTCTGCTCCCGCTATTTCCCATACTGGTTGTTTCTAAAATTAACGAGGGAAAATACGAACGTTACTTGTGATTACTTTAGTAGTTGAGAATTAAAGTACCTTTGGATCCTTTGCAACGAAGTCAGGAATCATTGGTTTATTTGCGTGCAACCAAGATGGTACCTTGGTTGGATCTTTGCCTATTTTCACCATATCGAGCTCGTCCTGAAGTAGCACTAGTGTTGCGTCATCGTGACCTGTGTGCACCTGTATTAAAGAATCACTGAAGCACAAATGCAGTGTTATATATCCACATTATTGTTACAAAGTATGCAGAACCTTACTTTGGTTACAGTTAGCCATTTGTCATGGTCTTCATCGAAACATCCCATGAGGAATACAGACATCATACCACCTAAAAACACAAAGTATAAAGTTACAAATTTGAAAGATCCAAATCTGTGGTACAAGAAAGGGAAACAAACCTTTATTTCCAGTACCATACCATGCGCCGAGCACAACGAGATCTGCACTATCAGCCATCGCTCCATCGTATAAATAATCCTTTTTTACCTTCAACCAGTGTCTTTTACCCGGTTCATATTTGCTCTGCAAACAATCATATATTGACGAATTACATTGCTTATTGTTGATGATAAAAGTTACAGATGAAGTTCAGGATAGACCTTTCATTTTTATGGTATCTTGTGCAATTAAAATACCGACTTTAAAAGTAATTGGAAGATTCATTGCACCCTCTAAAATTTACAACGGTGAATTTAAGAATTACGTTCAACTTAATTTCCAGTCACCGATAAGGCAGATGAAAATCCTTCGTGTTAAATCATATCATATAAACTAAAATATTTGTATCTTTATATTTTTGTTGTTTCAATAAGAGTAATTAATACCATTTTAAAAGAGCAATAAAGATACTTTCTGGCGAATATATACATTTCATGTGTATATAAATTATAGTGTTTGCAATAAATGAATATCGAGCACTTCACCTGTGTCAAAATCAAGAAACAACAATGAGATGACAGTGCATGATACTTTCTTATTTGGTAAATGATAAGATTACAAGTAATATCTGATACATACATGAATGTCCTTGAGAACTAATCCTTCCAGACCCATTTTAAGAACTTTAGCAATCATGTCTGCCAAATCTTGGGAATTCTGAAATTGCAATTACATTATAATTTTGTAATTATATCTTTGAACAAAACGAATGGAATCAGAATTGCTTACATAGACTTCCTTGACTTTCGAGAGCATTATTCTGTTTGGTATCTCTGTCATTCGTTCCCTTAAAATTCGTCTCCGTTGCATCATAGGCCTACATACAATAAAAGTTTGCTACTAATTTATATAAATTTTTTTTTTTATGAAACTGGACAACTTACTTGTGCAATAAAATATCTCCGTTATAGTAGATACAGTCGAAGATAAACAAACATGCGTTGGCATCCTTAAATTCAGTTCTCTGAAAAAATTAGATAATCGAAAGAATCTCGGGGAGAAAGGATTCGCAAAAGAATCGTACATTTCAGCGAGTAATCGAACCTTGTGTATGCCTAAGCTGCCAAAAGGTAATGGCTGTCCAGTTTTGGTATCGATCATGAGGATTTCAGAGTCTAAAATTAGATCATCGCCATCTGGAAAGGCCTTTGGAATATAATTTTTAAACAGATTCACCTGGAACGAATAACGTGACATGTAACTTCAAAAAGCAGGAAAATCAGAAAACTAATGTAACTGGATGCTTACTTTATGAGAAAGTACAGGTTTCAAGGACCTGCTGAAGTACCGAAATTCGTTTCCCTTTTTATGTACTTGAACCCGTTCACCATCGTATTTTATCTCAGACAACATTCCATTCGGGCATTTCTTCATCGCCATTTCCACAGACTTGCAAGCCTCCGCCTATTCAATTTCAGATATCAAATTTGACACTTGGAACTCTTACGATGCCTTAGCGACATTTTAACGCGCAACGAGGGAATTTACCAGCATCGGTAAGACCGGTGTCATCAGCGCAAGAGTGACCTTAGTGTTGGAAGACTGGCCAGGCGACGAAGATGGTTTCCCAATTTTTGAGGAACCTTCCAAACATCGTTCGATGACGCTGTTCAAGTCCCTGGATGTTTGAAAGGCCTCGTAGGCGTCATCGTGCACCGCACCCAAACTGCGAATGTATCAAACAGGCAAAAAATACCATCGGTTGCCACCTAATCGTCTGGTTTACCGAAACTATTTATACGTCTAGACTCACATGTGCTTCGGGCCAGCGTTTATCCTTAGATCGTGCTTGATCAGCCGGATGATCATCTTCAGGTCGTCCGCGGTGCATCTGGAAAGCACGTAATAGTTTGCCTTCCACGAATATAACAGAGGAAGAATATCAAACGATTTACCTTCGAACGATCGAACGAAAGTGATGGATCTGCTCGTCCTCCTTAGTTAAAAGCGACAACTCTTGCAGAAATTCGTCCACCTACACAAACACGAATGGACGAAGATATTTCGTACAACGCATAGATTGAGATAACATCGAGTTTTATATTCAAACTACTTATTTTACGCTAGATATTATATATACAGAAAAATGTGGGAACATTTAAGAGATGGAATTTGAAATTTCTAAATTTGACCCAGCAGGGAATTTCGTTTGGTGATCCAGTCAGACTTCGATAATCCCAAACACGCCTAAAGAATTCCCCTGATTATTCGAGCCCCGATGAACGCGAATAAATTCCATTTCGTTTCTTAGCTGTTTGTCTCGTTGTCGTCGTAAATGTACCAAAGCATCGTACAGCGTGAGAAAGAAGAATACTGACTGGAGGAAAAATTAAACGGAGAAATGAGCGTGTGCATTGAATTTTAAGCGCCTCTCAACAGCGGAAGAGAAGAGAGACTCCTATCGTGGCGAATTATAAAGGTAATACACGGTCTCCTGATCCCCGAGAATTTATAATTTTCATCCAGAGGCTTTCCTCGATTAATGGAGCCACATCTTAGCACTGGAACGTCGTCCTGGGTATTCTTATCCCGCGGAGAACGTTCGCAAATCCTCCCTGGATCAATACGAATATCAACCAAAATATCCAGGAACTCTCGTTTACCTCTTGAATGGTAAGGACGCTTTTCGCTGCCGGTTTCACGGCGACGCTTTTCTCGAAAAATATTCGAATGGTTTCAGCCACGTCTCCCTGCTCCAGGTGCTCCAGCATTTCGTCCTCGTCCTGCAGCAGTATACGCGAGAACAGCTTCAGCAGCTGTTTGCTCTGCAGATTGTACACCCTCTTCACAGCGCCGGGAAGCAGTAGTCTGCACCAGAGTTTGACGCAGCTCTTGAAACCATCTGAAAAAGCGTAACGAATTAGACAAGTTCAAAGTAGCTCTTCCGTGGCGTGCCAAGAGATCTCAAGGAAATCACTCGAACGTCGAAGTTTACGTCCTCGCGACTGCCCAGAATTTCATCATGATTGCCGGTAATCCTTCTGATGTACTTACGTCGATTTTTTATTGCCAAAATTCTCCTTCTCGTTCGAAAGGAACCTCTCATAGCCAGAGTTTCCCTCATAATCTACCCACCTCGGCTCCACCACCATGGTAGTATTGCTTCGCCGAATGTGGAAGTTTTTCAGAGTTCCAATTTCATCACGATACAGTGTAGCCGAACAAGATAACCTCGAAGGGAAGCAGCCAAGTGATAGATCATTCCCCATCACTGGTCCAGAATAAACACCACGGAAGTAGTAGGAACCGGAAAAGAACCCCAACAAATCCTATTGATCACCGGTTGACCACACGATGGGGTGATTTTAGACCCTGACCCGCGCGCGTGATGTGCATTAATCATGCTGAATCACTCTCGTCAAAGCACGAATCTCGATGGATAGGTATAATCAGGCGTCACCAGCGAATGAATGGACAAATCTGGACATTTATCTGAGAAGATAAACATTCAAACTTTCAATTATCGTCGCGTGAGGCGTATATACACATACAGGGTGTCCCTGGAAGACACGTGCAAGCAGGCAATCAAACGATTGCTCTTAGAAAGAACACGAAAAAGTATGCGATAATTCTTTTATAAAACCTAGTCCTCGAGAAAATCGAATTTGAACATTTGTTTCGTACTTTGTGTAATTAGACGAGTGCACTTCGTATGCAACAAGAATAAATTTCACAATTCTTCCAGTACTGCATGAACATTGTTTACAAATATGTTTCCCGAACTGTGTTTTAATCTCGATGCATACGTATAAGGCGACTGTTCAAATTTGATTTTCTCAAAAACTAAGCTGCAAATGAATAGAGTTATCGTATACTTTTCACGCGTTCTTTCACGAGAAACCACCCGAAACCCGATTCTGTGTGTCTTTCGGCGACACCCTGTAAACGTTAATTTTTAGCCCCAATCCTATGCCGTTCCGCCCTCGTTTAGCATTCAGTCGTGTTCACCACCTACAGTGGGGTGTACGCGAGCGGAACTTTTACGAACGGAAGCGGAGCACGGAACGTCAGAACGGTAGCAAGACGAAATCGAAACCAGCTGAACGCCGTTCGATAGAATATCCTCGATCAACGGGCGGTTATCGTGCGCAGTTATCGCCCGTAACTTTCCACTCTGCCGCTGCATTCCGATGCGACGCTTTTCGTTCGTTCCCTTTTTCCCTAACGATCACCAGCGTCTCGTGATTCTCCGCTCGAGGAATCAGCCAGCGAAGGCTCTGCGACTCTGCGAAGAACTCGAAACCGGGTGTTAGGCTTTTCATAGCTGAGATGTTCATCGACGCGAAAGGGATGCGAGGAAACGCAGCTCCGAAATCGGTCGCGAGGAAGCTGTGGGACGAACGAAGAAGCAAAGGATCGAGATGCAGACGCGTGGTCGTATTTTCGATTAAGAACAGGCGCAGTGGCGTTTCGTGGAAAGTTGATCGACGACCTCCTTTGCGTCGGACGGGACTAGATCATCGGCAAAATTGCGAATGACGAATAAACAGCGGGCTCCATTACAGTCGCAATCGTTATCGCGCACCCGCGAGCTGTCGCAATATTTACTTCCGGCCTGAAGCTTATCACGCGATACCTTGATTCTTTTTTACACGCCAACTCCTTTGATATGGTTTCTCGAGGCATTCGCTAACGCTGTCGGAGATCCTGATTCACCTCAAAACACGTCGTCGCGTTTGCATTGATACATCGCATCTCTGACGATTGTTAAACGAGACAAATTCATCGCTGAACCTACTTTTGTTACAGAAGCACCTAGCAGATCGTTATCGCGTCAAGTTCGTTGGCAGCGTTTCTCGAGGAGGAAAAAGCGTGCGTGGAACTGCAAGGGAGTTGGAGTTGTGTTCGTATTTCGTAACGTTAGAATTGAATTTTCAGCGGCCGTCAGAGAAATTAATTAGAGATCCGACGGACGAGTCCCTGGCCTCTGCCCCTGTGCTTTATCAGCCAAATAAGTAGCCTATAAAAATACGAAATTATCGCAGTGTTTACGTTGCGTGTGCGAGATAAGCGATGCACCTTCTCGCGAGACGATTCTCGCGTAATGGCTTATCGACGATTCATTGGTCGACAACTGTACACACCTCTTCCAGGCCTGTCAGCAGGCTAACGCGACAGCTCGTTACTACATCGGGGATTTTTCCGTTTCCATACCAAACATGTTTACGTAAACGTATTTACGTATGTATATGTACGTAGCCTCGAGGGTTATTGCTCGCGACCAACTTGTTGCGCGACTTTCGGCTAACAAAGGAGCCAGACGAACGTCGGTTTAAGGACCATCCAGCTACCGGAGAACGGTAGAAAGTGATCGAAAAGCGTTCGGCGAGATTCTTGCGTGGAACTGGGACGTGCTGGAACTTTTCCAGAGATTGCACTAGCCGGACGGAAAATCACTGCGATTTGGCACAGTTATTCGCGAGGACAATCTCGCGTCGCGATCGGAAACTTCCTCTTTGCTTCCCTTCCGCCTTCAGGCGCGCTTTGGAAAAACATCACCGACGGTCATGGATCGCGAGCTGCGCGGTCTTCATTGGACGAACGATCTCGATCAGGACCGTGGAAGATATCTAGGACTAATCCGAGCAGGACAAGCAACGGGGCGTCGCAAACGAGACGAACGAAAGCCTGGAGGGAGTAACTCGCGAGGAGCCGAGATCAATCGAACGGCTATTCAAGTACGATAATCGACCGGCGACGTTTTGTCTGTTCCACTCGATTATCGAGCATTCGAACAGCTGCATGTCTCTATAAATCATCGCCTCGTCACCCATCCGTCGCGACGTTTCCTTTCGCGTGCTACAATTCCGTCAGCGATGCTTCTATCTCCTCGATCGCGCGATCCAGAAACCGATTCGAGTGTAACACCTCGTTCCGAGACGACTAGCAAAACGTCAAATCTTATGATCATAAGCTACACTAATCGCTAGACTATAATCACGTTTTCCAATGTGCACAAAATTCGAAAAATCTCCAAAATTTTTGTATAATTTTATACGAAATACCCTAGCGTTGACTAGGATAGTTTTCATTTTACACCGGAAGGGTAAATAGACGAAGAGAAGCGACGCGTTTCTAAAAATCTTCGTCTCCCTAAAGTCCACGAAAACGACGAAATTCCCGAACTCGTGTTTGCCGGTGTGATCGTACGAAGGAACGACGCGAGCCGCGTCACTTCTCGTTGCGATGTAAACAAATAACGATATTTCCGAGAAACGGCTTCCTAGATTCCACGCTATCGATCTATAGCGTCGTTGCATTCGTGACAGAAAATCGGTTATCGTTTCCCGAAACGTTTAAAGCCGAAATCACGGCGACGAAGGCTAGAAGGAGGTGGAAGGGATGGAAAATTAGACGGACATTCGAATTCGGGGTTGGACGCAAGCTCCGGAGGGCGAGGATGTCGCAAGCGATCGCGACGGCACAACTTCACGGTCGATAACTCCTAGAGAGACGATTTGACCTCTCGCACGCGCGTCCCTCCGAAAACCACGATCTCGTTCGTCGCTTCCCCTCCGCGATGGAACGAGAAGCTGGAAGCGGGAAGCGAGGAGCGCCAGCAACGCGAGCTGAAAGCGGAGAAGGAGCACGGACCGACGATAACGCGGTTAGATACGCCGAAATCTCTTTGAACGAAAAAACCGCGATTTAAGCCTCGGTCAATTGAATTTCTTTTTTCTTTCTTTCCGGCCAACCAGCGGTTTACCCGCGTCCTGTCCGGACACACGCCGCGCACTGGCCCAAAACGCCGGAAAGCTGGTCAAAACGCGGCCTTCGAAACATCCACAGCTTTTTCCTGTCACGGCACATTTGTCATGTAGGAATAAAAAATCTTCTGCATATTCGCGATTTCGAAAAACGTTTCGAAGTTAAGTGGTACATACCGCTTCGGTTCGATGTTCGTTACTATGAAAAGCGCGAGAAACAACACGGGGCACAGCCTTTTCTTTAAAAAAAAGAAAAGAAATAGGAGAAGATTTTAATATTTCGAAGATTTTCACTTCGGCTTCGTAATCGGTGGCCTAGAAAATCCTCGGATAGTTAATTTCAGCCAAATGCAATACGTTTTTGGTGCACGTCTGTCCGCCATTGTGACGCAGCGATTTGGTTTTCCAAAATATTAACTTCGGATTCGTAATCAGCGACCGCGGAAACCCTAATGTGCGAATTTTCAGACGAATCGAGCGATGCGTTGGTATTTTGACCAGCTTTTCCGCGGGTTGAGCCACTGCGCGTCGTCAGTCGACGCTGACTGAAGAAACGAGCGAGCGAAGGAACGAGCAAACGAACGAATAAACGAATGAAAGTTTGCTCGTAAAAGCGGAGGTGACTTCATACGTAGATTAAAGAAGAGCGCGGTAATTAATGATCGATCGGCTGAAGGAAACGCGGGAACGATAGGGAGAGGTCACCGACGATACCACGACTCGTACAAAGTGTAGTTCCGCGGACAAACGATAACGCGGTTTCGCTTCAATGAGATTTTCCACGGTTTACGGGAAAGAAGAGGGGACGCGTGAAAGCTAGATACGCTATTATTTGCCCCCACACAAATAAAATGGAGCTCCTTTTTCTTTCCTTTTTCACCGCTACGCTCCTACTCTCTCGGCCTCTTCTTCCCTTCAGGCAAATTTCCAACCCTCGTGCCCCGAGAAAAATAGAAGAGCGAATGCTCGAAAGTAATTTCCCCGAGTAATCGTACCTTCAAACGTGTTCGAGTCAAACGAATAGTTCCAATTCGAATTTTCGTTTCCGTTCGTCACCAGAGCAATTCTTTCCTTTTTCCCTTTCCTCTCCTTTCCATTTTTCGAAAATCGATCGCATTCGATCGCTGCTCGCGGTGTTTCTTCGTTTAACTCTCGCGCGATAACGCGATATCTCGTAGGAGCCGATAAACGCGCGAGCAAAAAGAAAATCGCGGATGATTTCGTTCGAATTGCTCCGAAACGAGATTTCGCAAATCACGCTTTCGTGGCACGCTTTCCATGTCGCGAGAATCGTCGACAGATCGTCTGAACGCGCGCCATCCAGAGATATCGTAACGATGATGTCCCGAACGCACTGCCGGCTGGCCGAAATCCCAGCACACACGGTTTCCTTATCGAGCTCGGACATGGATGATCGTGTAAAACCTCGCGGTTATCGAATTAACGGGAGAAATTCCAGGGAAGTGTTCCAATTTTCAGCGATCCGGTCTTTTCCACTTCCGAGAAAACGACGTGCACGGATGCAGAATTGATAGAAGTGGCACGCGTCGAGCCAGTCTTGATGCAACGTAACGCAACAGAACGAGGAAACATAACATCGACGACGAAACGGGCTCCCACCGCCGTCGGGACGTCACCACCACCACCACAACCGTCCCTCATCATCGTCGAAAATAATGCGAATCGCTGATTTCTTCTGTAATCTTTCGAGGAATTCCGCCATCTTCTAACACTGCTCCATCATCGATTACAATCTCCCTATTTATCGCGGCAAATTCGTGGCTCGAGGATCCCAGGTCGAACAGAACGACTTGTAAAATTAGATCCTGGTCGAAAAATCGGAAGGAGACAGTCGTGGGTGGCAAACAAACACGCGTGACACGAAAGCCGACTCCACCGAGGGAATCTCAAGATAGGATCCAGGATATGATAACAGTACCCCCAAGGCAACCCCGTGTGTTGTGATTCGCGTTGGGAGAACCAGAGTCTCGAGTTAAAAATCTCGCGTAACATCGTTCCTTTCCCACATTCCTCGTGCACCTTGCGTCACTTTGCGAGTGCATCAGCCCGGGGATAACCGGTGTAAATTCGCGGTAAAATTTCATCGCAACCCCTAAATAATAACACCCGCGTACGAGCGATCTATGCGATATCGACGAGATAACGTAACACGCGTATACAGATTAACGCGATTCGCGTAAATATCCTTGTTTTCGAGCAGACTGTGTACTCGAATGAAAAGGAGCGGCGAGGAAAAGGAAAAAGAGTCACGTTACGTCCATTGAAACGAGAATCGTGTTACTAGATCGTCGACCAAAAGACGTTTCGCAACGATTCGCAGGCCGTTTCGCGTTTCGTTGACCCGCGAAATCAAAAGCGACTTTGGCTTATCGATGAACGCCGATTGCTCCAGACAACCAATGGGCCGCTCCTCCGTCGATTTTTAGCCTCGGCCAACGGCCGACGATGAATTTAAACCGCGGTTTCAGCGTAACCCGTCAGTTTTTTTCATCCGCGGAAAGAAAGAACGCGAGAGGTCACCAAGACTCGTTTATCGTGGCTGCTGCGTCACCCTGATAGCCGACGGCTCGAATCGATTCACGAATCGATCGAATCTCCGTAGATTTTCTTCGCGATGGTTTTACAGCGAACCGCGAGTCCAGAGAAATATGAAGACGATCGAAATTTGCGAGCGAGAGTGTACAAAGCGGGGAAAAAAGAATTAATTGGGTAGCGAGTGGAGGGTATCTAGCATTGGGCACGAAAATAAGGATAGGAGAGAAGAGGAAGGAAGAGTAGGAGAGAGGAGAGGAGAGGAGAGGAGAGGTGAGAATGAAAGGAAAGAACCAAGGAGGAGGTGGCGAATTAAAAGAGGGAGGAGAGTCTAGCGCGAGATAAGGAGAGAGTATGTACACGGGGGAGAGAAGAGGCGCGTGGAGAAAGAGGGAAAGAATGGACGAGCGTCTGGAGCCAAGCTGGCTGCACGAGAAGGGGCTCGACATCGCGTTTACAAACTGAACTTGATTAGGTGGGGACAGCTAAGCTTATAAGACTCTACAGCACAGCCTTCGGGACCAATAGTCGCAAAACGGTGAATGTGCGGTATATAGTAGAAACGAAAAACGGACAAGACCGATTTCGTACAAGACCGGATCGACAGCATAATCGAACACGTGAACCATCGACCGATTTTTCTTCGAGGAACAAGAACATCGACGACCGAGTGATCAAATATTTTCCCTGGCGAACCAGTGATAACGCGTTGGGTGGTGAAAATCACGGAACGACCGGTTGGATCTTGTTACAACTGACGTGCCAACGTTACCTCACGACACGAGATTATCGAGGACTATCGAGGACCTTCTTCCGTGTCAACGAATTACTAGTTGAATACCTGGAGGAAGGAATAGCATTATAATCGGAAAGGATTTGGATTCGAGTAAGTAAAGTAAAGAGCAAGCTTCACGCGTGTAGTAGCTTTCTGTCGGCGCAGGTGAGAAAGAATCGGGTAAGAATGGTCGAGGATTAGTGGTCTAGCTCGCAAACCGATCGACGGTTTCTCTATAAACGGAAAATTTCACGCCGATAGACGCGAGGAACACTGGGTCAAGTGTATGACGTAGGGAAGAAATCAACGAAGCGCAATTCGTGTCGTGTCAGAAGTTAACTCGTCGCGGTTTCTGCAAAAACAGTTTTCGCGTTGGATCACGATCAATCGGTTGGCCGTGTACAGAAGGAAATCTTCGATCAGGAATCTGAACTTGAATCTGAATCGAAACGAGAAGCTCTCGCTCATAATTTCTAAAAACATCTTCGCCTGTCGACGTCGTATTTCTTCTACGGTTTCGATGTTTAACTAACTTTGAACAATCGCGATCCTTTAACCTGTCTCTCTCTCTCTCTATATATATATATATATTCCTTCCTTGAATATTTAAAGATTTCATACGTTGCGGAGAACGACGAAGGGAAAAGTGTATCGAAAAGTGAATTTCTGCGATGCAAATTCGAGGATCGCGGAGCTGCGTGAAAGTGATTCGGGTTTTGTTGCTCTCACAGTCAGATAACCCCGTAAAAATCTTCCACTTACGAGCACAGCGGTGGGAATCTGCACCGTCGATTGATTAATGGTCTCCTTGTATCCGATTCCGGTATCGTATTTGTTCGACCTCAACGAAAAGACGCGAAGGCCAGAGAGAAACAGACAGCGATGAAGAGAGAGTATAGATGAAGGAGAGAGGAGAACTAGTAAAAATAATCGAGAGGAAGGAACAAAGCTAAAGGGGTGGGGAAAATGCGAATATGTTTACGCCAGTAGCCTAACCGATATTCCATCTACAGCATCGTTCGTTCCCCTTTCGAAATTATATCCTGCCAACTGTCACCCTTAGATATTTCACCCCGAACATCCAGACGTTGACTCTAGAACTCGTGACAGTCGCGAGATCATTCGTCGTATCCTCTTGTAATTATCAGAGGCGCAAAAACAGCGATAATCCCCGAAGCTTTCGTCTCATCTCGACACGACGATGAGTGCAGATGAACTCGATTAAATCGACTCCCGCGATACGCCGCCGATTGTTTTCATTCGCATCGCGTCAAGGCGAAATTTCCTTCTCCTCCTTCGCAACGAATATTTTTCGTCGAATTTCGACAGAGTACGTGTAATTGGTAATTCAACAGTACTATGTACTAACGCTAATTTCCTAGTACCAGCGAGCAGCGCGGGCACGGAAGCCTTGACCCCTTGGAAACGTTACGAAATTCGGTCGAGTCTTGACGTACGTATGTAGCTCGATTTGTAAATGTCCGAGGGAGGGGGCGATGCTGCGAGAACGACTTCGAAGATCGATTCGCGGACAAATTTTGAAACCCACCACCGCTCGACCCTTTGGTCAACATCTTTCTGACGATCGCCGTCTTGTCGGTGTAGGCGTCGACTTTGGCCACGTCGTTGCAGAGCTGCTGGAACACCTCGAACGCGTCGTCCCTCGTTGGTTTTCGCACCTTTTCTGGACTTTTGCTCGATCCAGAAGTATCCGATACATCTTCGCTGGACGACACCGAATCGTTCCTTCCCGAGTTCTTCGGTTTTTTGTTCGACGAAGGGTCCGGCTTGGTGCTCTGATCGTGAGTAACTTTGCGTTTCTTCGTGCCGGAGGCTGCCTTGGTCTTAGGCGTCTTGAACGGAGCTAGAAAGGAAAAGAGACGATGCTACAGGTCCTCTGCGTTACAAGGCTTTTGTCGAATTGCCACACCGAGTGAAAGTCGATCGATTATCGTCGAGGATTAGCCCCGGGTGAATGCTAGTAGGTTAGTTTGCAATCTCCTCGAGTAGGTGGATAGCAGAATTTATCGATGGAAATAGAAATCGGCAGACGCGCAAAGCAGAAGGTATAATTCACACGCGCTGATTCGAGGATCTTTTACGACCGTGGTAATAATCGCCGGAACGAGAAACCAGTTTAATGCAACGTAAATCATCGGCAGACCGATCGCTCTAATAGGCGATAATACTCGAAAGATGATTTATGGAATACAATTTGTACATCCTCGATTTAATTGAACGGCAATTAAAACGCTCGTCTCTGCTGCGTCGCGATAAGCGATAGAGATGAACGCGGTCTTCTCATTGCCATGGAAATTGCTCGAATTTCTTTATCTGCACCCATATGTTTATCATCGCGTCGTATCGCAGCGAATGGCCCTGCCCGTGAAAAAACGTAGGAACGTAGAAAAATACTTGACCGGAGAATATCGCGAGAACCGAATGATCGAACCGGTAGCCGAAAGACGGCGACGCATCGTTTTCAGGCGTCGAGATCACCGCAGAAATGTCCGGAGAACGGTGACCGACACGTGAAACGAAGAAAGCCGAGACTTACACGAATTTTCAAACTCCTCGATTCGATGGAGAACCGCGCTTCTGTCCTCGTCCGAGAGATCCTCCCATCCGCTAATGTCCTGCTCGGGATCATCGATTCTCTTGGTGGTAGCCCTCTGTTTGGCAAACACCTCGAACAGGCAGCTCAAGTGATGCCACGCCTTCATCTTGCCGTCGGAGAACGGATTCGCGACGAGCTTCGCGATCCTCACCGTGTCTTTTTCTATCGGACACTTGCACTTCTTGCATTTCGCGCGACCGGTTTTCGCTCGTTCCACCGCGAACGGCTTCTCCTCTTCCTTCTCCTCGTCCGACATTTGCCTGCAAAGAACGAGAACGAAACAGTGAGCGCGAAAGCAATCTAAAACCGTGGAGACACGACCGTTTAGCTTCCCTTCCATCGTCGTTACAGCAACGTAAGGTACTTCGGTCGAAATTGAAAGTAAACAATGGCGAATCGTAGCGCTGGGCGTTGATGCTACTCGAACCCTTAATCCCGCTTAAAAGCTTAAAAGCGGTGGAAGAAACGAGAACATCGAGTCGTTATCTTACTCGACAAACGCGCAACGAGCACATAGAGTTTTGAGAAAGAGGAAAAAGAAGAGAACCATCCCTTGTCAGGAGTACAGGTTAGCGTGTACGCAACGAGTAGTCCGTGTCGAGAATTGAACCGACGTGACGTGACGAGCTTACTCCGAGACAAAGCAAAACGAAAACCGTTCGATATACGAAGGATAAGAATTTGATAGAAATCTCACGAGGACTAACGATCCACGTCCTCGTAAATTCCCTACGCGAATCCTAGACACGAATATGACATTTGGCGCTCGCTTGGTTCGAAGATAATCCAAAGCGTGGAGTTCGTACCGATATTAATCCTGTATTATTCCACTCGTGCAACGAGAACAATGTTCGCATGCAAAGATAATACTCGAGCTGCGCTTGGCAATTATCGTAATCGCGATTATCGTCGTAACGTTGCTCCAGGAAGACTTTCAATTCGTATTGCGTCATTCTTTCGAGTTTCAAATTCTATCCCGTTTCGAATCCAGCTTTGATCCTAAAAATATACGACGTGAAGCGCCCTCGACGAACACACTCAATCGCGGCACTCGAATTATTTGTATCGTCCAAAAGGAAGAGTTGCGCGATCGATGATCAGATAATCGCGATTAAATTCAGACCAACAGACGGTTGGCAACGAGGATGCGTTGCGTCCTACGAAGGATTCCGGGACGGAAAGGCGCAAAAATCCGAGGCTTTTAATCCGCCATTTTGCCGGGCGTGCGATTTACCAAGAGATTGAAAAAAAGAGAATCGCAGCGATAAGAAGGAGCTCTCGTTAATTGAACGAGCCCGATAAGCGACGAGAGGCTGTTATTCTTAATTCACGCGCTCATTGGTCGACGTCGACGTCGTCATACCGAAACTCCGACAAATAGTGGCGAGAGATCGTGCGTTTAATCGTAACCACTGTCCCGACACTCGCCGTTTTTCTTTTCGCGAGAACCAAAGAGACAGCGAGCCAACCAGTACCACTCCACCCCTTTGCCTTAGCTTTTCACCCCAAATCTTTTCCCGAATCGCGCTGGAAACCAACACAGACAAACCGCGATTCCGTGATTCAACACCGAGACTTTCCAATAACTCGACTCGAAACTTCCAGTCTACCGATTCTCTCTTTGCCTTCGTCTCATTATTGTTCTGCCGATATACGTCGATATTAGGAAAGGGAACCTAATTTCTGACCACGATCTTCGGAACGCCATCAAAGTTTAGATTGTCCTAACGGAAACGTAAAATCGAACAGCAAGTTTGCGAAGGAATTCTGGACATTCAATATGTATCGAGTGTCTTATCGTTAGCCGAGGAACATCTCCTTTGTTTATAACAGGATTTCTCGAATTTTCTCCCTTCTTTGTATTCCTTAAAAGTTGGAATTTATAAAAAATACAATCTTATTCGTCTGCATAAATCGATAAATACACACATACGCGTAAAATGAAATGAATTGGACGAAATAAACATGATCCAATCAAGAAGTTTATGATTCCCCGGTTCCTGCATCTTTCATTTGCATTGAGAAACGTTCGTTTGTAATAACATGGAGGAAGCCTCTTCTAATTTTGAAAACAACGCGTAATATTTTCGAAGGGAGGAGGAATGAAAAAGGCAGCGCGTAAACCGTGGGACGGGCTAATCGAGCGTTGCTCGTAGGCAACGATAGTGATCAGAGCTGCGAATAAATCAAGGCACGACGTTTCCATCTCGGCCGATCTAACGAACGCACCTTTTCATCAATTTTTAATCATTCCACGTTTGGCCATTGGCTTCCTCTGAAAGAGAAGCGGGCTGCTGTGCAGCCGAAACGTAGGAAAGCCCAAAATAGCTATCGGCTTCGGATGGAAGAGAAATGGAAACGAAGGTTTCGCGGACAGAAATCATTTTCAGCCAGAAAAAGCTTGAATCCTTTATCGCGGTAATAAAGATGAAACCTCGAAACGATACGGTGAACGAAGAAGTTGGCGAAATGAGAAACGTCGGGACTTGGGTAGCAAGTTCCGATATGATTTAGACGAAGTTTCCATGTTGGTGTTGAACCATCGCGAAGGGTGTAAGCTGCTAGCTCTCGGGAATTAGCCAACGCCGGTGGATTTACGAACGGGAAACTTTCATCGCGCTAGAAGCTCCGATTGTTTTTCCTCCTTCTATCGTGGACGATTCAACGGTGCCGATCAGAATCGATAACGTTTGACTCGGTGTCAGCGAGCTACTCGTAAAGTATCCCGCGAGCCTATTTCTTCGCTCGATTGCATATTTTCTTCTCTTCATCCCTGCCGTTCTATGAGCTACGGGATTAAACGCGGCAGCAACGGGAAAATCTATGGAATCAGCCACGACATCGTCTATTTCATATGCTGACGTCAAGCTCGTAGCGTTTAATAGATCTCTGTAACGCGATTTATCGCGAGTGTCGTTCATGAAATACCGAAACGCAAGAAATTGGCGTCAATCTGTTCCAATATGGCCGATGAAAAATAAACGAAGAAAACCGGTTACATAAGCCGGAGTAGAAAAATTTGACGTGAAACTCGTCTCGTGAGTCGCGTGAACCGGCGACTGAGTAACACGGTGAGCAGGTAAAGCCGAAAGCTTCGGGAATCGAGATATTTCGCGAAATTGATGGCAAATGGAAAGAAGGAAAAGAAAAGATGAAAAGAGGGAAAAGTAAACGGGCAGAGGAATGGCATGCACGTAGGCGTTGTACGCAGAGGTATCCTCGTGCGAGCGCGGACCTACAGGTGGTAGGAGGTGCGGCTAGGTGGCGGGTGGTGGAGGATTCTGCTCAGGGTATAATAGAGGGTGCAACAGCCCCTCTCTGCTCACTCTACGAGCACGCATCGTCCCGCCGAAAACTCGTCGAGATACGCGTTCGTCGGTAAGAAAATCGGGGAAAATCGTCAGTGACATCGACACCTTTGGCTCTCCTGCTGTGTTCGTTCGATTGTCCAAACATTTTGCGAACGAGGCTTCTCGTCCAGAGGAGCGTTTCGAAGTTAATCAAGGTAGGACTCGCACATTCGTGACTTTACACCATCGTCTCTCGATTCACCGACGATCGGCCGAGATTCATTCCCCGTCGACAGTTTGGGTCAGATCCTATTGACGAACAAGGATGAAGCTGCAACAGCGATATTACGCGAACCAATTAAATAGCTTCTTCCACTCGAATCGATTGTTAATGGTTTTGTTTACCAGCTGTTCAGTGCGATTTTCAACGCGGCTTTCAACGCAATGCCTCGATCCGATCTACAGCCGTGAGAACCGTGAAAACCGTGAGGACCAGGCGTAACCGAGCCGGAATTCGAAAGATCGGTGTCTCGTGGATGAAATCGAAGCAATCGAAGCGATCGTAGGTAGAATTCGCCGCTGATTATACCGCACGCTCGATCGGTTCGCGTCGCTGAGATAAAAGGCCGTCCGAACAATCGCGCATTACCTCGCAATTTTTCGCGGTAAATGCCGAGCAAAAAGCGATCGGGGCTTATTGTTCGCCGAATAAATATCCATGTGCATCGCGTTCGTCGATGCATGCCACGGAATCCCTATTTTCTTCTGCCAACGAATAGAAGAAAAAAGAAGCAACGATCGTTGCTTGTTCGTTAACGAGGCGAGTTTCCAAGCTAGACCTGCAGCGTAATGCGTATTCGCGTCAACGATTCAATTCGGTTCGATCGTTATACGATGTATCGTACGCGATATCCCTGCTCTGTTACGAGAGAAAGAAGAACAAAGAGAAGAATCTCGGGAAATAGTCGGAGAAACAAGGACTAAACGAGGAATAACGGGGGTGGAGATCTCGAGGAGTGGCATTGGAAATTACTCAATCGGATTTTCGTAGGCGAGCCAAATTATGTAAAGTATAATTGCTGGCATCCCCCTCCCCCCAGATGTTATCTGTCCAAACAACCCACTCGGGTCGCCAGATAAATTACTCAGCTGAATGAATTCACGCGCGTTTCTTGGGTCATCGAGGATTATCCCTTTGCCCGATAAGCGTCGCTCGAGCAACGACGCACGGGGTACGGAAGAGGGGCTGGATAAGATTACACGAGATCGCAAACAAGAGGACCGAAGTCGAATATCGTCTTATCCGATGGCCCGTTCATAGACCAATCGTCGAGCAATTTCGCTCGTTATATTTTTTCTCCAGCTTCTTTTTTCATTTCCCCACGTTGCCCCGCAAAAATGCGAGATTATTATAATATAAATATACATTAATCTCGTTTTCGCTCGCGACTCGTTTTGGATATAAACGAAAAAGAAACGCAGCTCGGAGGTGTGGAGTGGAACGAACGAGACTTGGCTTTTCTCGCAACGGATCGCAACATCTCTACCATCTCCGATTCGCTTCACAGACTAAGACGGTGGTTCGTGACATTTTCAGCACGCGATAAATTTGTTTCATTTCGAACACACATACCGAGCCATTAGAGAGGGTTAATAAACAAGGCTAATACGTCAGAATTCCGGCCGAGCGACGTAACGGCGAGGTTATGCTTTGAATAATTAGACACGCTGCTGAGATTCTCGCTATCGAATAATATTCGTTTCCGATACATCTTGGATATCGTTTCGTCTTGGAAAATACGAAATTACAGGACTACCGTACAAAGGAGACCCAATAAAGAAATCCCTGTGATAGAGGCGAAGCTCACCTCAAGATTCCAGAAATGCAACAAGTGGAAAGTCAAAAAGTTTGTCAACGCGATCGAGTCCAGAGATTCTCGATCTCTATTCCCTAGTTCCTCTTCGAACTTCTAGTGAAATTTACCGAATTAGTCGTCGATCAACGAATTAGCAGAACTTTCGCGTCGGATCGTTAAAAGAACGAGCCAACAGATGGTATATAACGATATTCGTGGTTGAACGAGGAAGGGACAAAGGGAGAGCTAGAAGCAGAGGGATCGATCCTGGAGATAAATCGACGTTTGATAGCTCGTTCGACTCGAAAATAAATACCTACGTAGATCGAGATCAGCCACTCTGCTCGATTCTTCTCATTTTTCTTCCTCTTTTCGCTTCCCCGGTCGTCAACCAAGTTCTGCTTTCTTCGAAACGCGTCAATCATCGAGTTTGCCGAGATTTTCGGATCCGGTCGACGTTATTTCGCTGCTCTTTCGATTCTCACCGCGTACACCTGACTCGGATGAATGATGGATGAAGAACGGATAGAGGAGACGAAAGTCCTTTCTGCCCATTTACGCCGCGGTCGGTTTATCCTCGTCGGAACTGACGAAATTTGCAATCATTCGCTCGTTTCGTCAATCTTTCCAACTTTCTTCTCCTTCTTTTTCTGCCCTGAACAATCGCTCGATCTATTCCCTAGTATCGTCTTTGCTAAAACCCTCGTTGAAAATCCTCGGCTATTTCCTCTGACAACCAGCTAACCTCTCTCGTGATTCTTTCCAGCGATAAAGAGGTTTAAGGGAATGACGGGAAGGTCCAGCACGAAACGGACGGGCCTGTGTCTGTTGGCACTGTTATTGTCCTGCCTCTCTAGCGACGTCTTCGTCGTTGGAGAGCCGGAGCCGCTTCCTTCCGAGTTACTCTATAATAAAAACTTTCTCAACGCTGAAAATCTCGTAAGTTTCTCGCTTCTTTAACGTTTCTTCGCCATTCCAATTCGCTACCACGCGTGTCTATATACTCTTCCACAACTTATCTTTGTCTCACGCAGATACTGCTGAATAAACTGAAGCAAGTGATCGAGGAAAAGGAGGATATGGCGGAGCGAGAAAAGTCACTGGATAACATGCAAATGATGATTCAGTCGGTTCTGGAATCCAGAGCAAAGATACAAACGGGAGTTCAACCGGATGATTATTCAGGCGAGGAATTACCGACACCAAACGCTGTGGTCAGCCAGATGCAACGTTCCGGCAAGCGTACAGCAGCGATTAGCTGTGAGTATCGTCCATGTTTTCCACCTTTCGTTACATTCTTCCATTCTACTGACTTCCATACACAACACACAGTCCTCGCGTTTGCATCTGTGAAAGAATATCTATATATAACACAACCTGTTACATGTTTTCTGTTCCTAATATGACATCGTCCCTAAGATGATACACGAGTGAGACTGGTATTTAGAATCTTTACTGTACGAGAACAACTACGTGATATCGAGTAGAAGCTTGTCACGCGATCTTTCAGAGATGCTCGCTTCATCTTGCACGTTCTTTCATCCCTTTCTGCATAGATATTAAGTACGAAGAATACACGGCTCGTACGTGCGTAGCTTATTGACGCGACGACATCTAGCTACCAGAGATCGGCGTCTATCCTCCGTTCCAGAAATCTCTTTTCATCTACGACAATCGAGCCAAGGATGCTTTTATTCCATCGCAGCGACACGAGTTCGCCCAATGATTGAAACGAGCCGTTCGATACTCGAGGCTGTGAATTTCGTGGAAGTCCCGAGGATAACAAACGAATCGATTGCGCCAATTGACTCTTGATTCGCGTGACATCGCGCGTGACGATTCGCTCGTTGGAAAACAACTCGACGATCGACATTCGAGATCGAACCGATTGACGTGATCCGTGTTCATCATGATTCGGCGCCAGACGAATTTCACCGCTTTCCAATCGCATAACCTTTCTCTCCCTTCCGCACTTCCTGCATCTCGTGCAATCGCTAGCCTTAAGAAGAAGCATTCTCGAGGGAAAAGACTAAGAGCTAATGCCGATGATTCGATTGTTTAGATGTAACCTTGTGCCACATCAAGATCTGCAACATGGGACGCAAGCGACAGTTGCACAAATAAGCGACGAACGACTAGTTTGCGAACAACGGCCACGTCGAGAATGGTCGAGCCTCTTGCGCGGCGCACCCTCTGCCTCGAAAGCGATGCGAAACGGCCGTGCAGACGAGAAGAAATCGGAAACGGTGGCCACGATCGGATCTTCGGTAAAGCCGGTGATCCATCGAATCGGTTGCCAGAGTATCCCAAGTAGCCAATTCGACCGATTCGCCGTAAAACGATCGTGGCTCTAGCTCCAATCTCTAACTCTACGACTACGATCTCCAACTCTAACGAAACGTACCGATGCTTCAGAATCGCTTACACGACTATTCGCATTCGACGTCGATTATCAACCCGAAGCACGCTGAGGGAAAGAAGAGTCGAGGAAGGATGCAGGTTTACCAGGCGTTTACGAGGTGTTGATCAAGAAATGCAAAAAGTTCCCATTGTTCGGTCGTGTGCCCCTTAGCTCAACCAAGCAATTCCGAATCTGAAAGTTTTTCAAATAAATCAATGTATTCGACAACTGCGACTGGTCTTATAGGACAAGGCTGAAGAATTACCTCGCTGTTCGATCTATGTTCCTCGTTGGAGAAGAAGGGGTGAGAGGGTTCGCTCCGACTGGCTCGGGCGAGTCTCGATCACTGGAAGAGCATGGAGGATACAGCGAACGACAGCAAACCACGATCGAATGCACGCGTTTCGCTCGTAGTATTCAGCAGTATAATTTAATCCGATCGAGGACACTGCATTCGCGGTTGGAACTTTTGTCCCGTTTAATTGGACAACAACTCGGATTACCCCGATAAAGTCTCCTCGATGATCGATCGATCTTCCGATTAGCACTCCGGACTACTCACGTATCTCTCCGAAAAAGGAACAGTAGTCTGTAAAAATTCCAAACGATCGGCAAACGGACAAACATAGCTACGCAGATAGACAAGAGAGAATGAAATGGAAGGAGTTTTTGGAGAGTGGAGTGTCCTCGACGAGCCATCGATGAAAAGTCGAAATGGCGAATAGGTATTTATTCGTTAGCTTTAAGTGAGAAGGGTGCAAGGGCCGAGGCTCCAATATTCTCGAAACTGTCTTTAAAGGAAGCAACGAAAGAAAGGAAATTAACGAAATTAATGAAAAAGAAAAGAAAAATTATTATCGCAGCGCATAAACCCATAGAAAATGGCCCCTCTAGTTAGCGAACAATTTATTACCGTACGTGTTTCTTTATGTAAGTACAAGTTAGAACGTACTCTCGCTGAAATAGAATGTACGCGTTGCTATTCACTGATCATGACTTACCAATATTATCCTAATCGCACGTCTCGTGGTGCATTAAACTGCTGCGTCCTTCCTATCCTAGAACCGTTAGATGTTATGAAATTTCTTAGTAAAAAGCAACAAGAGGAAAATACACGAGGAGAGACAGAAGATATTTATGATAACGAACTCAGGAAAATAAGAGAGACAGAAAAAGAGAGGCCGTCTGCACCCTTCGTTAAATTATTTATAATCGTTTCGTAAAAAGAAACGCGTCATGTTTTTACGTAGTACTTTTATGCGCCCCTTTTTTATTTATTTAACCCCAGTAAATTCGTTACTTTTTTAGTAGCTTTAATCCTGCAAACGCATCGTCGTTTACTCCAAAATGTTCTGTACGTGACTAGACTGCTATCCATCGTTTTCTACGAATTTTATTTCTATTGTTTATAATTTAAATATACTCTACGTGCACGTATATCAAAACTGTCGTAGATCATTTACTTGCAAAATTGAACTCCTCTTACACGAATGCGCCGTTATAATTTTAAACTCCAAACTAAATTCAATTTAACGATATTTTTGTCGTATATTACGTCAGGCTTAACAAATATGTGAAAAACGTGGTAAGGTTATGATATTACATCTCTATGATGGCCGATAGCAATGTAATACAACGATAGCAACAATAATATCGTGCGACCATGCGAGCTCGTATGCAACAGTAAATCCATTGCTTCCGTTGTATCGAAGTAACCGGGGCTTGTAAATGCTTAGAAGTAAACGTCATGGGCACAAGTATTTCTTGATTCGAGAATAGCGATATAGTGGGCGGCTCTCTTTTCTGGCTATCCATCGAATCGTCGAAGTTACAAAGGTATCTAAGCATGTACGATTATGTTGACTGTGTTACGTCAAGCCGAATTGTTAATCTCTCATGGTAGAAGGTATTGAACTAGATGCGCATGGCGCCGTGCAAAGTATTATACACGTGCTTGGTCACGTGAGATAACAAACGTAATTACCACATACAGATAAAAATTGCGTAACATTATAAGCGCACATCGCGAGACTTGATAATTCACTTACGCGATTACGATGTTGTATTTATAAATCAATAGTAGGAAAACAATAATGCAAATTGAATCAACATAACCTTAAAACGCCGTTTGAACTTCTACGATTAATTTATAAATTGAACTCTTACCAGCAGTTGCAGCTTTTCAAGGAACTTCTGTTTATTGTATTCACTCACGACACGATCAGTTAATAAATAATATTAAAACCACAATCAACACAACCATCCTAGACACACTGCACTTACTGCGTCATTTTTACCGAACCCGACTCCCCTCTAGAGTCTAAACATTCGAACCATCGTCACTTGATATTACCATCGACGAAGTGTACAACAAACTTACCGTCAAATGGAAATTCGTATTGTCTGTACTGAAACACCAAACCTACAAAAATTCAAAGGAAATGATGTGCCCTCAACAATTTACAGTGACAAAATAAGAAATTTTAGATACGAAATTGTAACTTAACCGATAAAACAGATAAACATAATTGTAGATGAAGATTCACATCATTCAATTTTATTAAATATTCTTGTTAATAAAAATAATTATCGTATTAAAGAGGTAGGAAAGATTTCGATCAGGTTTTCGGTGAATCCGTAATCCCCTTCTCATTACCGTATCATCCTCAACATTTCCAGGAAGTTATCGATACAGATTAAGGTACACAAAATTTCCTACGTTATCGATTAAGAGTAGATAAGATTCCTGCCATTGGTAACAGTCTACGAACACAGAAAATACAATTCTGTTATATAATTTTTAAAAATTGACAAAGTTCAAAGGGAACATTGAAAATTTACAAAAAATAGAAAATATCTTAAACTTTGTGCGTAGCTCTTAGCTTGGTATCGTTTTCCAAAGATTTTTCTTTGAGAAACGATACCAATTACCAGGTCTCACCACGTGGAGGTGGCTACGGCATCGAGACCCGACATGCGCCCTAGTGACGCAGCCTGCTGGTGCTACCTGTATCAAAGGTACCCCAATCTAACTTGGAGCGAATTAAGTTAAAATGACTCTACTGACACTTTATTTTATTTCGTGTCTTACAAAGGGAACTTCCATTCGGTATACTGAAACTCTACTGTCGCAGCGCTAAGATATTTTCAAATTCCCATAAAAATAAGGAATGAAATATCAAACACGCGAGCAAATAGAAAATCGCGACGTGCCCGAACGAAATCGCGATTATTCGAAAGACCGACTAGCCTAGGCGATGTACTCCCGTGTACAGAGATAACTTCATACCTCAGCACCCTCCTGATCGAGCCTAGCTCAATTCCAGTCACTGTCGCACTCGCCAAGACTTACACGTGGACCAAGGATAGTCCCTGAACCAATGAAACTTCTAGTGTCAACGCGAGGGCCCTGCTGGGCGGTTGCCGGCCAAGACAGACACTTCGCATCCCAGCCACACGGGGTAGAACTTAATCATCCCTGTGGTCTAACCGTAGATGGTACTAGTCCGTCAGCCAGCATGTGCCCGAGCCCAAGTCGCGTACGACTTAGGCAGCGGACCGCCCCGTCGAGGTCAGAAGACGCACTGATCCGAGGGGGTCACCCTGGAACCCGATGCATGACGAGATTGACAGTGACTGGAAATGAGTGTCGGAGACGAGTCGTGAGGATGACTTATGAAGCATGTACTTATCGAGTACGCGAGAGCACGTCGCGTAGGCTAGTCGGTACTTAAGAACAATCACGACTATCGCGAGAACAATTATGTTCTATTTGCTAACCGAGGGGGATAAGGGAAAATATATATATTCGCTCTAAGTTAGGTAGCTTACCTTTGTACAGATAGCGCGCACATGATACTTAGTCTATGCATCTATCTTATGATTACTTAAAAGTAAACGCACGCATCGTTCATTGATGTGTCGCAAACAGAATCTTGAGAAACCTAAAAGCTAAAACAGAATATATTATTGTTAATATAAACCTGAAAGGAAACGGATTAGTACGAGGAAAGAAAACGAAAAAATAGAAACCATGAAGGTTAACCAAATGGAAAGAGCAAGCCACCGATGAGACAGAAACAAACCAACGGCGAAACATTCGAATGTTCGAATGAATATGAATAGAAATGAAAAAATAAAATGTGGAAAAAGAAGAATAAATTAAATCTGAAAAGAAAAGAAATAATTAAAAGCTGAAAAAAATAGATTAGTCCCGAGGAAGAAAATTATTAATAACCCAAAGATGAGAGATGAACAACCCAAAAATGAGATACAAACAATCCAACGATGAAACATAAAGAAACCAACGACGAGACATTCGAATATTATACGAAATATTCGAATGTCCAAATATAAATATATATAAAGGAAAAATAACATCTGAAATAAAAAAAAAATAATTAATACCTGAAAAAGTAAAAAATAATTAAAATCTGAAAGAAAAAAATAATTAATAGCTGAAAATAAAAGAAATGATTAGTAAATTGTTCAAGAGAGTGGGGTGTGGGTGGGGGGCCAGCCCCAACCTCACTCGGACCCCATCCCTTTCCCGCACACGCAAAAATTTATGTTACACTCCCGATGCCAAACCGGTAAATGAGTTTTGCTGCGTTCCGTCGCCCTTTATATAGCCACTGATCGGCCAAACTCCCCACCACAATCGAAAAGTTTCGAACTTTGCCAATTTTATTAATTATTAATTTTCCGCTATGATAGCCAACAATTTATTAATTTTTTCACTTTTATTATAAATTTATCCCGCAAAGAACTTGTTATTAACAATAAGTATAATAATTTATAAACATTTTGGAAATTATTGGTACATTTTAATACAAGTACGTTATATGTTCAAATAATAGCCAATAATTTATTAACTGTTTAGTTTTATTATAAATTTCTTTATTTATGTATAACTTTTAATAATTTATTTTTAATTTTTAACAATACATTACATTCATTTATTTTTAATTTTTAATAATTCATTCCATTTATTTATTTTTAATTTTTAATCATTTCTTTCATTTATTAATTTATTTAGCGTTAATTTTTAATAATTTATTTCATCTACTTATTTATTTATTTTTGATTTTTAATTGTTTATTTCATTTATTTACTTTTAACATTTAATAATTGTTTGGCGCGCTTTTTTCCGCTATTCTTGCGACTTTTAAAACGCCGTAAATGGCAGCGCGTGTCTCATTTTTATAAAATTATTTCTCATTTCATTGCACAGTAATTTTGTGTAACTATCAATTTTTTCTTCCATTTTTTATTTTTGTCTCATTATTAACTGTTTTTCCTTTGTTACAGATGTTCCACATCCTATATTTTGTTATTTTCTATGTAATTTATTTTGCAACAATTTTGTATTATATTTTGTACTGCTTCTTTTAATTATTTCCTATAATCATTTTGAGATACATTTTCTAATTTATTTTGCATGACATTTGGTACTATGTTGTGTACCATGTTTTATATTATATTTTAATTATGCATTCAGACCCGAGTCTCGATTGCGTAGTCACCTCCACGTGGTGAGACCTGGTAATTGGTAGCATTTGTCAAAGATAAATTTTTCGCGACTTGCCTCCATGAATTCTATCAGAGTGTCTATAGATATTCCAAAATAATTCCTCTTTGGCAAACGATGCCAAGCTAACAAGGAAAGTACAAGTCCTTCGGTTCACCGATTTAGTTGAAACTATGCAGGTTTGTAGATATCGTCATGCAGTTTAAGAAAATATATCATTATAGCCGAAACTACTTAATAGTTTTTGAGATATTTACGATTAAAGTTTGTTAACTTCCTTAATTATAAACATATTTCCAACAATTTTTAAGTGGAATCGTGGCCTAACGGCGACAGTCGCACCGGAGTGCGATTCTCGTCCATAGTGTTTTGATAGCTTTTTCAATTTATTTTGTATTTATTTTTCGCCTATGAAATTATTGTAAATAAACAATCGTAAATAAAATTTCTTAATAAAAAAATCTATTTTTTACTTTTTCTTATGTTAGTATATATTTATTACAGAATAACAAAATTATGTGCAGCGCAATTTCATTTTTGGCTTCTAGTTTTTGAATTAGGCTTTTTGAATCGGATTTTTCCACCGATTCGCGTAGAGTGATTTTTTCCTTAACGGGATTGGACATTTTTTTTCGGTTTCGAGAGTTCGTTTTCGAAAAATAGTGCCGAATGTGTCAGTGAAATCGTGCGGCGTAATAGACTTTTTTGGCTTCTATTTCCGAAATTAGGCTTTTTGATTAGGTTTGTTCCATATATCAGTGTAGAGTGGAATTTTCTCTAACGGGATTGTATACTTTTTTTCAGTTTGTTTCAGATTATGTTCTTGTGGTCGCAGTTTAATTGCTATGGCTAATGCTGGAGAAGATGACATTGGTTCCTAATTCTTCTTTACTCTTGGTTCCCAATTAGGTTTGCAAAAGAAACATACAATCCTTGGTCGGGTTACTGGGGAAACTATATGTGACATGCTTGAACTTGAAGAAGCACTTGTAGATGAGGTAAATTTAATGTTAACAAAAAAATATATCAAGAATTAATATAAATATAATATTTCCTCTTTTTTGTAGAATGATAGACCAGTTTATCCTCCGAGATTGATAAAAATTATAATATTGAACAATC
>NW_016924300.1:146280-149237 GCF_001483705.2 Eufriesea mexicana
AATTATGAACAAAATTAGAAGTAAAATAAGAACAAAAATGATATGAGAATGTTCATAAGGATATTGTTTTTATAATCTGTGCATATAATTTGTAAATTAATTGCAAAGAAGATTGTAATTAATGAAAAACTAATAGTATTATCAGCATCAATTCGAACATTTTGAGAAATAATTACGCATATACTATAATACGTAAATTATAATACTTATCGTTATTAACAAATTATTAATGATAATAACAAATTGTTCACAACGTAAATTTACAATAAAAGTGAAAACATTAAGGAACTACTAGCTATTACTTGAACTTGGAACGAATTTGTGTCAAAATGTAACTATAATGTGCAAAAAGTTTATAAATTATTACACTGATTGTTTATAACAAATTAATATTGTTAATAACAAATTGCTCGCAACGTATGTTTATAATAAAAGTGAAAAAATTAATAAATTATTGCCTACTACTTAAACAAACGACGTATTTGTGTTAGAATATATTCGGAACTTACAAGAAGAAGAAGTTAATAAATTAATAAATTTATTGCTAATAACAAATTAAAATTGTCGATAACAAATAGTTTGCAACGTATATTAACGATTAAAGTCAAGAAAATTAATAAATTATTAGTTATTACAGCGGAAAAGTAACTTTTAAAGGAATTGGAGAAGTTCGGAAATTCTCGCCGATCTTCGGTCGGCCGCCGCTATATAAGGGGCCCGCGTGCAGGCTCGAGTCAGTTGTCGCTTCGACTTCGGAGGGTCCGCGTTAACATTTTTCTTTCAGGTACTAATTATTTTTTGTTTCAGCTTTTAATTATCTTTCTTCTTTCAGATATTATTTCTTTCATTCTAGTTTTCATTGTTTGTGCATTCGAGTATTTCGTACAATATTCGAATGCTTCGTCGTTGGTTTATTTGTTTTGTATATCATCGTTGGCTAGATCAATGGCTATTCAGTGGCCATTGTCCACTCTCTTAAATAATTTAACAATAATTTCTTCTTGCAGATTTTATTTTTTTCATTCTATGTGTCTTTATTTCAGCATTCGAGTATTTCGTATAATATTCGAATGCTTCGTCGTTGGTTTACTTATGTCTCATCGTTGGCTAAATCTTTCCTTTCACAAATTTTACGACTTCCGTTCGATTTGTTTTCGTTAGAGCGTTCGAGTATTTCGTATAATACTCGAGCGCTTCCTCGTTGGTATGTTTATATCTCACCGTTGGAATGTTTCTGTCTCGTAGTTATGTTGCTCAGGTCTCGTCGTTGGCTTGCTCGTTCCATTTGGTTATTATCCTTGATGGTTTCCTCGTACTAATCCCTTTCCTTTCAGCTACATATTAACAATAATATATTCTGTTTTAGCTTTTAGGTTTCTCAAGATTCTGTTTGCGACACATCAATGAACGATGCGTGCGTTTACTTTTAAGTAATCATAAGATAGATCCATAGACTAAGTATCATGTGCGCGCTGTCTGTACAAAGGTAAGCTACCTAATTTGGAGCGAAATTTATAAATTCTCTATCATTTTCTTATCCCCCTCGTTTAGCAAATAGAACATAATTGTTCTCGCGATAATCGCGATCGTTCGTAAGTACCGACTAGCCTACGCGACGTGCTCTCGTGTACTCGATAAGTACATGCTTCGTAAGTCATCCTCACGACTCGTCTCCGACACTCATTTCCAGTCACTGTCAATCTCGTCATGCATCGGGTTCCAGGGTGACCCCCTCGGATCAGTGCGTCTTCTGACCTCGACGGGGCGGTCCGCTGCCTAAGTCGTACGCGACTGGGGCTCGGGCACATGCTGGCTGACGGACTAGTACCATCTACGGTTAGACCACAGGGATGATTAAGTTCTACCCCGTGTGGCTGGGATGCGAAGTGTCTGTCTTGGCCGGCAACCGCCCAGCAGGGCCCTCGCGTTGACACTAGAAGTTTCATTGGTTCAGGGACTATCCTTGGTCCACGTGTAAGTCTTGGCGAGTGCGACAGTGACTGGAATTGAGCTAGGCCCGATCGGGAGGGTGCCGAGGTATGAAGTTATCTCTGTACACGGGAGTACATCGCCTAGGCTAGTCGGTCTTTCGAATAATCGCGATCTCGTTCGGGCGCGTCGCGATTTTCTATTTGCTCGCGTGTTTGATATTTCATTCCCTATTTTTATGGGAACTTGAAAATATCTTAGCGTTGCGACAGTAGAGTTTCAGTATACCGAATCGAAGTTCCCTTTGTAAGACACGAAATAAAATAAAGTGTCAGTAGAGTCACTTTAACTTAATTCGCTCCAAGTTAGATTAGGGTACCTTTGATACAGGTAGCACCAGCAGGCTGCGCCACTAGGGCGCATGTCGGGTCTCGATGCGTAGCCACCTCCACGTGGTGAGACCTGGTAATTGGTATCGTTTTCCAAAGAATAATTTTTGGGAATCGATACCAAGCTAAGAGCTGCGCACAAAGTTTAGGATATTTCCTACCTCTTGTAAATTTTCAATGTTCCCTTTGGAATTTGAAAATAGAGAGTGGGCAATATCTGTTTAAATGATATTTAAATGAAGAGGGATTAAGGTAAGTAAGGGGAGGAATTGCAAGTAAGGGAAGGTAAGTACAAGGTAAGTATGAGGTAAGTAAAATTATTAAAATGTACTGCAAAGTAGAAAAAGTATTGTCTAGAGAATTGTTGGAGATGATGTAAAATCATGGACAATCGAGTATTGATATACTAGAGGACCGGGGTTCGATTCCCGTCCATAGTTTTGATAATTCTTCTAAATATATTTTTTGTTTTGTTTTTATTTTTCGCCTATAAAAACATTGTAAATACACAATTATAAATAAAGTTTCTTCATAAAAAAAATTTATTCTTTACGCTTCCTAATGCTAGTTTATATATATTACAAAATAATAATATTATGTAAGAAAAATACTTTTCTATAGCAATCTTGTTTACTACAG
>NW_016924301.1:0-907 GCF_001483705.2 Eufriesea mexicana
CCATCCACCAATCCATTCATCCATACATACATACATACATACATACATCAACACATCCATACAACCATCCATCCATCCATACACACATATATCCATAAATTCGTACATCCATACGTCCATACATCCATCCATCCATACATCTATCCATCAATACATCCATACATTCATACATCCATACATCCATAAGTCCATCCACCCACACCTCCGTCCAACCATACATCCACCAATCCATACATCCATACATATATATATCCATCCATTCATTCATCCATACGTCCATCCATACATACATCCATGCATCCATACCTCAATCCATCCTTACATCCGTTCATCCAAACATACATCCACCCATCCACCCATCCATCCATGCATCCATAGAGACATACGTACATACATCCATACATACATCCATGCATACATACATTCAAACATCCATACATACATCCATGCATACATCCTTGCATACATCCATGCATACATCCATACATTCGTCCATACCCCCATACACTCAACCACACATTCACCCATACAAGCATCCATACATACATCCATACATAGATACATCCATACATACGTGCATCCAAACATCCGTTCATCCGTTCATCCATACCTCAATCAATCCGTACATCCATCCATCCATCCAACCATTAATCCATACATACATCCATTCATACATCCATCTTTACATACATCCATGCATGCATACATCCACCCACACATCCACCCATGCATACATTCATACATCCACACATCCATACATCTATAAATGCATACATCCGTAGATATGAACATCCATACATTCATACATACGTTCATCCGTCCATCAATACCTCAATCCATCCATACATACATCCATCCATATATTCATACATCCACACATCCATAAATTCATCCATCCATACATCCA
>NW_016924302.1:0-1162 GCF_001483705.2 Eufriesea mexicana
TGTATGTATGTATATATGTATTGATGTATGTATGGGTGGATGGATGGTTTGTTGTATGGATGTGTGGATCGATGGATGCATGAATGGGTGGATGGATGTATGTGTGAGTGTATGTATGGATGTATGTATTGATGTATGTATGAATGGATGGATGGATGGACGCATCGGTGGACGGATGTATGAATGGATATATGTATGGATGGGTGGATCTATGGATGCATATATGTTTGGGTGGATAGATGTATGTGTGCGTGGATTGATGGAAGGATGGCTGTACGGATGGATGGGTGTGTGGATGGCTTGGGGTATGGATGGACGGATGTACGTATGTATGGATGTATGGATGTCTATATGTATGGACGTATGGATGGATGCAATTATCGATGGATGGCAGTAAGGATGGTAATATGTATGGATGTATGGATGCAGGGATGTGTAGATGTGTGCGTGGATGAATGTGCGGACGGATGTATGTATGGATGCATGAGTGTATGAATCGATGGACGTATGTATGGATGTTTGTGTGGATGTATATATTGATGTATGGATGAACGTATGGATGGATGGTCTCATCGGTTGATAGATGTATGGATGGATATATGTATGGGTGGATGGATATATGGATGTGCGGATGTATGAATGTATGGTTGGATGGATGTATGGATGTATAGATGTATCAATCGATGGATGTATGGATGGGTGCTTGTATGAATGGATGGATGTACGGTTCGATGGATGTATGGATGGGTGGATGTATTGATGGATGAATGGATGGATGGATGTATGTATGGATGAATGGTTGTATGGATGGATGGATATATGGATGGATTGAGTTATGGATAGACGGATGTACGGATGTATTGATGTATGGATGTATATATGTATGGATTTATGGATGTATGGATGAATGAACATATGGATGTGTGGTTGGACGGATATGCGGATGGATAAGCGGATGGATGGATGTATTGATGAATGAATGGATGAATGTATGGATGTACGGATGAATGGATGTATGTATGTATGGATGTACGGATGTATGGATGCATGGATGTATGGATGTATCGATGTATGGATGTATGTTTGTATGGATGTATGTGTGTATGGATTGATGGATGTATGGATGTTTGTATGTGTGGATGGCGGGATATATGGAGGGATA
>NW_016924303.1:0-19125 GCF_001483705.2 Eufriesea mexicana
TTGGAAGATGTACGTAGTATCATACTGTCAGCTGCATATATCCCTAGCATTATACGTACCATAGGCTGACAATTCCACAATTGCCTTGTAATCTACATCATCGGAGGACGAATGAACCCACTTCTACTGCACCCTGGTGATGGCTGTACTCAGTATCGCATTGTTAATTCTGGAACCTTTCGGGACAATAGATCAGCATTTCGCATTCTAGATATTCCGTGGAATATACATGATTGGTGAACGGATTAATCCTGCGGCAACCGAGATCTGTTGGTTGATGTACTCAGTACAATACTGTCAATTGTATATATCACTAACCGTAACATTTCTATACATAGGTTATTCTATATTTACTTTAGAATCTTCCACATCAGTGTACAAAGTTGTCCAACAGCTACACTACCGTTGTGATGGCTGTATTCATAGCTGCATTGACAAATGTTAATATCGTGAGGGACGATGGATTGGTATTTTGTCATTCTAGTGCTGTTATAGAATCTGAATCATTGTAAATATTTATCCAGCAGCTACAGTGCGGAGTTGGTAAATGTGCGATGTACCGTACTATAGAATCTGAATCATCATTGTAAATATTTATCCAGCAGCTACAGTGCGGAGTTGGTAAATGTGCGATGTACCGTACTGTAAGCTGGGGATGTCTCTAGACATAACCGTACCATAGATGGATTATTCCAGTGAAACTTTGGCATTTACGTCATCAGTGAACTAAGTAATCCAACGGCTGCAGTACCACGATGAAGCCTGTAATCTGTACTACGTTGTCAACTGTCAATATCTCCAGGAATAATGTGTCTCTGCAGTGTCATTCTGGAAATGCTACAGAATTTAAACCTTAGAGGACTAAAGTAACACGACGGCTGCGGCATAGTGGTGATGGCTCTAATCAGCACTGTGACATCGATTGTTAATATCTCGTGGGACATTGGACTAGCATTTTTAATTCTAGAATTGCTGTGGTATTTACACCATCAGTAAACAGATTAATCCAACGGCAACAGAGGTCTGTTGGTAGATATACTATGTACCGTACTGCCAATTGTAGATGTCCTCAGCCTTAACCGTACTATACGCTGGCTATTCTTCAATTGCTTTGGTATCTACATCATAAGTGAACAAGTGATGCAGCGTCTATAGCACTTTGGTGATGCCTGTCTTCAGTACTGTTTTGTCATCCTTAATACCTCGAGGGATAATGGATCAGTATTTTGTCACTCTATAATTGCTATAGGATCTAAATGAGCATTGAACATATTAATCGAACGGATACAGTTCCCTGTTTCGTGAATGTACTAAGCACGGTACCGTCCATTTTAAGCATTCCTGGACATAACCGTAACATACGCAGGGTATTCTAAAATTTCTGTACAATTTATACCGTCGGAGAACAATCAAATGCATCAGATACTGTACTGTGAGGATGAATGTACTCTGTACTGTGTTGTCAAATGCTAATTTCTCAAGGGGTGACGGATATATTCTCCGTGATTCTGGAATTTCCACAAGCCCTACGTTATCACTGATCAGAACAATCCTACGGCTACACCTCCCTGCTGGTGGATGTACTTAGTACCGTGACGGCAATTGAAAACTGTCTAGCCATACCCTAAATATACAATGAATTTTCCAGTATTTCTTGGAAATTTACACCATCAGTTAGCAAAGCAGTGCAAGTGCTGCGTTACTGCGGCGATGGGCGTTCTCAGAAATGTGTTGCTAAATGTTGATATGTCAAGGGATGGTGGATCAGTATTTTGACATGCTAGAATTGTTATAGAGTATTAAACATCATGTGCAGATTAATTCAACGCCTACAGTACAGTATTGATGGTCGTAACTAGTACCGTACTGTCAATTGGAAACGTCCAATGCCATAATCGTAATATACATTGAATATGCCAGAATAGCTATGGAATTTAGACTATCAGTACACAAAGCATTCCAACGGCTACATTTCCTTGATGGTGGCCGTGGTCAGTGCTCTGTTGTCAACTGTTAGTTTCGTGAGGGATAATGGAATTATACCTTGTCGTTCCAGTTTTTCTATAAAAGCTAAACAATCAATGTACCTGATTAATCCAAAGGCTGCAGTTCTCTCCTGGTGGTTGTAATAATTACCGTGCTGTCAGTTGGATCTACGTCTGGACATAACCGTACATTCATTGGGTTACTCTGGAAATACTTTGGAATTTGCACCATCAGTGAACAACGTGGTACGTTTTCGTTTCTATGTTGACGACTCTACTCAGTACTGTGTCGTCAATTGTTAATATCTGTGGGTATAATTGATATGCATTTTCCTTTCCAGAACTGCTGTAGTACATACATCATCCGTGACCACAGGAATCCAACGGCAACAGTGTTCTGTTGGTAGATGTACTTACTACCGTACTGCCTGTTGCAGGTGTCACTAGCCATAGCCGTACTATACATAGGTTATACTAGAATTACTATGGAATTTGCATCATCAGTGATGAAATGATTCAAAGCCTACAGCATTGTGGTGATAGCAGCGCTCAGTACTGTGTTGTCAATTGCATATATCTCGAGGGAAAATGGATCTTCATCTTTCATTCTAGAATTGCCGCAGTATATGCGTTCTCCGTGGACAGATTAAAGCAGCTGCAACTCTGGAATAGGGCTCTCTCCCATTTTCACTCGAGATATTAACCATTGACAAAACACTACCCAGTACAACAATCATCACAGCCCTGCTGCCGCTGGTCTACTGTGCCCACTGATTTAAAATCCAAAGCAATTGCAGTATGGCAATACACAGATCCATCATCCCTCAGCATATAAGCAGTTGACAACACCGTGCAGATGTCAGTGAACGCCACAGTACCGTAACCGATGGATTAACTTGTTCATTGCTGATTCAAATTGCACAGCCATTCTAGAATAAACATTATATAGTGGACATATAGCTAGAGATATGTGCATATGTCAATACGGTACTCGGTACATCCACCAGAAGAGAACTGTAGCTTTTCTATTAATCTGTTCAATGGCGATTTGAGTTTTACAGCATTTCTTGAATGCTAAGGGACAAATACATAATTCCACCAAATATTGAGAACTGACAACATAGTTCTAAGAACCGCAACCTTCCCAGCAATGTAGCTGATTGTTTAATTTCCTCATTGATGATTTAAATCCCAAAGCTATCCTAGAATTATCAACGTATGGTACAGTTATGGCTAGAGATATTTACAATTGGGAGTACTGTGTTCTGTATGTCCATCAAGAGAGCACGATTGCCTTTGGACTAGTGTGTTCAATGGAGACATATGCCCTGCAGTAATTCTAGAGTGAACAATGCAGATCCTTCGTTCCGCGGGAAGTTAGCAACTGACAACTCAGTACTGAGTACAGGTATCGTCACAGCACTGTAGCCGTTGTACTACTTTGTTCACTGAGGAAAATTTTAACGCAATTCTAGGATGACAATGCACAGATCCATCATCCCTCTATATGAGAACAACAAAAAACGCAGTACTGAGTACAGCCACCATAACATTACAGTAGCTGCTGAGTTACATGGAACACCGATGAAGTTAATCCCACAGCCATTCTGGAATAATCTGTTTACAAGACGTTTATGGCTAGAGGCATTTAAAACTGACTGCACGGTACCCACTATAATTAGGAAAAAAGACGGATCCATTGTCCCTCGAGATATGAGCCACTGACAACAAAGTACTGAGAACAGCCATCAGCACTGCATCGTCGAAGTTCTATTACTTTGTACACTGATGACGCAAATTCCAAAGCAATTCTAGAATAATCATTGTATACTACTGTTATGGTTAGGTATTTTAATAATTGACAGTATGGTTCTTAGTACATTGACCGGCAGATCTCTTTAGCCGTTGGATAAACTTGTTTGGTGATGACTTATACCCTATAGTATATCTAGAATGACCCACGCATTGATCATGTATTGCTTGTGATATAGACATTAGAAAATAGGGTACAGAATGTAGGAACATTTACAATACTATAGCGCTTGTAATAATCAGTTCGCTGAATAACTAAGTTTATCAGCAGCTACAGAATGATAAATTAATGGAGGTAATGTCGCTGGGGACATATACATATGGCAAAACCGAACGAAGTATAGCCACCAAAAGAGCACTGTTGCTGTTGGATTTTTCTGCACAGTGGTGACCTATAATCTACAGCAATTCTAGAATGAAGTAATACACATCCATTACAGCTCGAGTTATTGACAATTGACAACGCTGCCCTGAGTACAGCCATCATCACATAACCGACGCCGGTTATGTAAATTCGAAATCTAATCTAGAATAATCATTGTATAGTATAGTATAGTATGTACAGTAGACTATAGTTATGGCTTGAGATATTTACAAATGACAGTACGGTGTTTAGTACATCTGCCAACATGGCACTGCTGCCATTGGATTATTCTGTTCACTGGGGACTTCAATTTCGTCGCAATTCTTGAATTATAAATTCATGGATCTCATAATTTTATCCATTGGAATAATAATTACGCTGGTCATCTAAACCCTACAGCAATTATAGATTGCTCAATCGACAGAGAAATTGAAGCTAGGGATATTCACATATGTCAGTAGAGTACAGAATATAGGCACCAGCTGGTCACTGCATCCATTTGATTTATCATGTCACTGACGTTCCAAGTTCTATTGCACTTTTCGCGTGACAACAGGCAGATCCATTATCGCTCGAGATATTATCAACTGACATCATTGCACTGCGGGAAGCCATCATCACAAAACAGTGGCCGCTGTATTCCTGACCCCACTGATGACGTAGATACCACGCCAATGCTGGAAGGTTCAGTCTGTAGTATGCTTACATCTAGAGGTAGTTAAAATTGACCGTACAGAACGTACTATATCCACGAGCATAGCACTGTAGCCGTTGTATCAATCTCTTCAGAGATGATCCATGTTCTGTAGCAATTCTAGAATGATGAATTGATACATCCCGTATAGGCAGTGATATGGACGGTAAACAATACGTTTCTGGCGGTGTCCAGTTACACAATACCGTAGGCAATGGGTTATTCACGTCGCTGATCATCAGAGTTCTTCAGCAATTGTAGAATGATCAATGGATAGAGTAATTGAAGCTAGAGGCATTGACGTATGTTATTACACTAAAGGGTATAGCCATTAACAGTGCACTGTAGCCGCTTTATTAGTCGGGTCACTGCTGGCCAGTATTCTATGACATTTCTAGAATGATGAAAGTAAGGTCCATTAACGCTAGAGACCTTAACACCTGACAGCACAGTACTGAGTACAGCCGTCATCACTGTAACGTAGCAGTTAGATTAATTTGTTCCATGATGATGTAAATCCACGGCGATTCTGTAGTAACCAATGTATATTACGGTTATGTCTAGCGACATTTGCATTTCACATTACGGTATCAAGTATATCCAAGAACAGAGCACTGAAGCCAATGGCTTAGTCTGAACACTGGTGATTTAAGCTCTGTAGCAATTCTTGACGGATGATTTGATAGGTAAAACATCGGCAGCGATATTGACACTGGACAATATAATACTGAGTGAAGCGACATGTACAATAATACAGCCATTTAAATAGTGTGTTAGCCGAACAAATAAGTTCTTCAGCAATTGTAGGCTGGTCAGTTGATAGGGCAGATGACACTGTACTCATTGACATATGTCAATATAGTACAGAGTATAGCCATTAAGAGGTCACTGCCGCCGCTTTATTAACCTGTTCACCGACGATTTGTGTTCTATAGCAGATCCAGAATGACACAGGACACATCCATAATCGCCCTGGGCGTTAACAACTATTAAAGAGTCCTGAGCATAGCTATCAACACATTACTGTAACTGTCGTATTAATATGTTCAGTGATGACATGAATTCCATTGGAATTCTGGAATATTCAATGCATAGGCCGGTTACGGCGGCGGAAATTTGCAACTAATAGCACGGTATATGGTAAGTCCACCAACAGAGCACTGCAGCCGTTGGAGTAATCTTTTCAAGGAAAATACAATTTATTTAGCAATTCTAAATTGACAAAGGACAGGAACATTGTCGCTCGAGGAATTAACATCTGACAAAATCAGTTCTGATTAGAGCCATTTTCACAGTATTGTAGCCGTTGTATAAATTTGTACACTGATGAAAAAATACCCAGCAATTCTAGAATCATCAGCGTATATCAGGCATGGCTAGAGATATTTACGTTTGACAGCACGATATTTTGTGCATACAACATCAGAACACAGTGACCGCTGGATTAATCTGCTCACTGATGACATAATTTCTATAGAAATTCTAGCATGGCAGATCACGGATCCACCATCTCTCGAGTACTTCACAACTGTCAACGAAGTACAGAGAACAGCCATCATCGCAGTAATGTAACCGTCGAATTAATCTGTTCACTGATGATTGAAATGTCGCCGCGAAACTGGAATAATCTATGTACAGGTCAGTTATGGCTGGTGATATTCACAGTTGTGAGTACCGTGACTAGTACATCCTCGAACAGAGCACTCTAGCCGTTTGATTAATCTGCTGATTCATGATCTATATTCCACAGTAGTCATAGAATAATCAATGCGTTGCACAGTTATGGCTGTAGATATTTACAATTATCAGTACGGTACTTAGTACTTCCACGGACAGAGCAGTCCAGCACGTGGATTAATGGGTTCATTCATGATTTAAACACTATAGCAAATCTACAGTGATCGACTGATAGAGCAATTTTCGCTGGAGATATTGCAGCATGTGAATACAGTACTGAGTATATGCATCTACATAATTCTACAGCCTGTGTACTTCTCTGCAGCCTGTGATGAGCCGTTTGCAGATTTCAACAGCTGTTGTATTATCCCACTCTCCGCCCATCTGTGTTGTATTGCAATCCCAGATGCACCAATGGTTACATCAATTACAGTAACGAATATTTACAATTTTCAATGCAGTGCTGGGTACCGCCACCTGCACTGCACTATAACCATTGGATTAATCATTACACGGATAAAGTAAGTTCCATAGCATTTCGGGAATTATCAATTCATGGATCCATTATAGCTAGTGATATCTCGACTTGGCAATACGGTACACGGAACGGACATCAACACATGACTAGGTCCACTGGAATAATCTATGCGCCGACGACCTGAATTCTACAGCAAATCTAGAGTGACGAATGGACAGATGGAATGTCACTTCAGATATATACATTTCACAATGCAGTACTGCATGCAGCTATCTACACAGTGCTATTTCCATTGGACTATTCAATACCCTGATCATCTGAGTTCTTTAGTAATTTTTGAATGATCAGCGGATAAATCGATTATAACAGCGGATATTAACAAGTGACAACACATTCCTGATTGCAACCATCAACACGGAACAATAGTCATTGGATTAATCTATCCCATGGCCATCAAATATGTACAGCAATCATAGAAAGGCAATTCGACAGATCAATTGCCGCTAAAGATGCTGGCAGATGGCATTACATTACAGAGAATAGCTATCTACAAAGGACTCCAGCAAGTGGAATAATTTATTCCGCGATCATCTAAGTTGTTCAGAAATTCTAGAATATTAAATGGATAGAGTAACTGTCGCTTGAGACGTTGGCAAATGTGAATACACTACTCAGTATTGCCCTTCGCATAGAGCTATATCTTACGGACTGATCTATACAATAATGATATTAATTATAGAGCTACTGTATAATAATCAATGCATAGACCAATTGTGTCTAGAATGTTTCACAGCTGAATATACGGTGCTAAGGGAAGCCACCAACACAGAAATGTAGCCGTTGGAATAATCTATTCACTGACGACTCAGACTCTGTTGAGATTCCAAAATAATCAAGAGACATATCAATTGCAGCTGGGGAAATAAACAATTGACAATACGCCATTGCTTATAGTCGTCAATCTAGTTATACAGCCATTGTAACAACTTATTCCCTGCTCATCTGCGTTCTACAAAAATTCCCGAATGAATAACATTATTCACCGAAATACACACAACTCATGCTTCTTCAGCGTAGCTTCAAAGCAACTTCAGCGATTTTTTAGAATATTATCTATTTCTTTCCGATGTAGTCATATTGCTGCAGCAGAACACCGCGAAACTATACAGAATAGCGTTATTCTTTGAATAACGAATCTTTCGTGCATTTGCAGCGTAGTTTGAATACGGACTCAGCTTACTTATGGAATAATTGGTTTTTTGCGGTAAAGCCTTTTACAGCTTCAGAACTGCACATAATAACACCTTTCTAGCAGTATCATACATTTCCAGCAATTCCAGTGTTGTTTGATCTCTGTCTCAGCGAACATCTTAAAGACTTACGATTTTTGGGCGAAGATTTACTAGTGCCGTGTAACTGCACACTAACCCTTTGTTTCAGTAATGTCACAAATACCATGCAATTTCAGCGTAAATTGATTACAGTTTCTGCGAATGCTAGGGAAACTTTCGATTTTTTGCTTCAAAGTTCTACCACTGCATTGGAACTGCTCCGAATAGCCTTATATTATTAATGACACACACTTCATGCAATTTAAGCGCAGTTTGATTCCATTTGTGTCGTCTGCCTACGTTTGGTGATAGGTATGGCGCGCCACATTAACCGTACCTCACTCATTATGTAAAAGAATCTATAGCATAGTTGCTATCCAATAAAGAACTTGTACTCCATAAATGTAAGAACCTGTAGCATAAGAGTGGTCCAATAAAGCGCATATTGTAACTATAATATAACAAGGTGGCAAGACACGTACATCTGCTTTTCCACCGTCAAAGCCACTTCTAAAGGCCAAGATGACGCGTCCGTTTCTGAATACACAGCTGCCGGACAAATCAAAACGTAGGAGGGAGCCACAGTTGCGAGGGATGGAGTTTGTTCCCGCTCGAGCGCCGATCACGCTTCTCTCGTCTCACGATCCTCGCCCTTCGCTCTTCAACTGTGGTCCTCTCGGCACGCTGTTGCCTTGAGTGTCACGTTCATGGTTAGCAACCATTTGCGTTTAAAATTTGCGTCAAAAATTTTCGCGGTGCACACGCAACGCTTCAAAACCATGTTTGTATGTACCTATGGATACCGGTTGTTGCAATTTATGGTGAATTGAAAATAGAAAATGACGAGTAATTCATTTCTATATTTCACGTGCAGTTACTTCTATTTCAGTTATTATGATATAGTCGACACATAAGCTAAGCAAGCATGTAAACAATGCGATGAGCATGAGTTCACGTTTCTCGAATTGAGTACGGCCACTTTGTGGGTCTCAATTTGTGAACTTTACTCCCATGATTAACATTGTTTTTGTATTTCTGTCCTGATACCTCTATGTAAATTACTTGCTGATTTTCCGTCGCCCTAATTGTTACGTATGCGGCAGCAATTTACCGGTTGGTACGTTTTGCATAAGAATATTTTTCACCGTTGGTAAAGTTTACATATGCCTTCTTTTGGGAATACACATTATAAGTTCGGATTCTATAATTTTACCATAGTCATCGTTTAAGGCACCTCTCAGTTAACTGTACGTTACTTCACATTGTAACACACATAACGACTAATTTTCGGTGATAATTCTAGTTCATTCCAAGTTTGCACACGTAACAACAGAACCATACATCTTCTTCCTGAACTGTATCTCATTACATCCTTTATGTGCTTATATCTGCACCTGAAGGAACATTTCACATGTTCATTTATTGTTTTAACCATTACCATCAAAGGTTTTAGCGAAAATTGGTATTAGTTTTTCCGTAATATTTCGTTAAACTCACTGTAATTAGATTTCGCTTCAATTCCGTTCAGTGACACTATTCACGCATTCGGCCACACATGTTTTGTTACCAGGCATTGCAATTAATGCTTCAGTTTCAAATTGTTTGAATCGAATTCCCGCTGGGAAATTCACGACGATTTTGTGTAAAAATTGACGGCAACTTCATTCAATCCGGACAACCTGCACACTCGTCATGTATATACAAGCGGGGTTAATGCATCTCGAAACGCTCCCTCGCGAGGCATTAATATCTTCACCTTTCATAGGCATACCTCTTTTCATAAATATCAAATAATTTTCATAAGGAACAAGGAAATACAACACTCTTATAATAATTTAAAGCAAACAGAATAAGCTGGAATTAACCGTGATACGAATTAAACTGAACGAGGGATCTGCTAACAATCTCATGTTTCAGTATTGTCAATTCTGAGTGTATTCCGTATAGAGAATCGTACTTCAAGTTGGAGAATCTATATTCGCTCATGGTAATGCTAGAGGAATGTAACTAATCTAGGAATAGTTATAAGTTCGTTTGAATACTGAGAAATATAAAAGGACGCTCATTATGAAGAGGGTCAGAATTGGAATTTTAATTCTATGGATAACTTTGAAACATTTACTTCAGTAGTTTGTAAACATCTTTGTAATTATGTACATACTTTAGGTAAAATATGAATAGATATCTAGCCAGTTCAAACTATATTATAATGACATAATACAGATAGTTGCATTATAAAATTTATATATTGCATGTATACGTAAATATAAGATAACATTGGGGAGCTTTCAAATTCCAAGCTTGCTTGTGATAAATTATTTATCCAACCGTTTTCAAGGGGTCCCTGAATTCGTGGAACATCTTAGATTCCTGTAATTTCTATCTATTCTGACCGAAAATTGAAAAAATTAGTCAATAAACTGTAATTCTCAAGGAAAGTACAGTTATCTCCCAAATGACAGTGTAACACTATCTAAAGAATGAGTGGAATACAACTAGGCTAGTTAGATCAGTATAACACAGCATTGAATGAGAATACACTAGTCAACTCTATTTAGCTTTCAACATAAATCAAAGCAACAAATATAACATTACTCCGAACTATCTAACATAGTATCTTGAGAATCTGGGCACCTTAATTTAAATTGCATACAATCTCCTTAGGAATAGTACGATACCTGTTATTACGTTTAGCTTCACGGCATATTGGACAGCCCAAATTAGTTTCGTGTAATACGTATGGATTATTACCATCATCACAAGTTTTAACAACGTTAGAAGGAACGAGGGAAATCCCTGGTATACTTTTTGCTTATGATGTGCTTGGTAGTCCTGTAAATTGTTCTTATATATTGAAATAATCCACAATCAATGTTCCAACACCTTATTCCAGACGATACTACCTTCATCATGTACAAAACCATAAATCAGCTTTTGCATACCACACAGTTATTAATATAATCATTATTGACGATAACAATACATATTCCACCTTCTATTTATTCAGCCAACCTCTTCTCCATATAAAGCAGATGTTACGTCGCACGTCTCTGTGGAAAATACTTTTCTTTTTATACCTATACAGATCTCGTCTCTTTGTCGGCTTGTATATTTTTATTTCTATATTTATTTCCTTGCTTTATTTTTATTTTTCTCTGTTACCGTTAACTTTGCGCCTCACTGTAACAATTTTCTTGTAATTCCTCAGATATGTAAATCCCGTATGGGTATAGCAATAATTAAATAATCTAGACATTAATAAAATCTACGATATTGAGGAATAATTCCATCCCCGACCAAACCACATTAAACAATCTCGTGGGACAATGTTCCAAGCTATTTACTCCGAATAAGTAGAATACTATGAAATAGCAACCTAAAAAGCAAATTCAGTCCAGCAGCCAAAATTAATTGAAATAACGGATTGCATAGCACTTCAATGCATGTAGCAAGACTACAGAGAACCGCGAATCCAGCAATAAATACAAGCCATGAGTATAACCAAACATTCCCCTAGCAAGTAACCCTGTATGATAGGACGGAAATGAATGCAAAATATTTTCAAGGATATCAAGGGACTGTTCGCAGATGGAATCTTTAAGGCAAAGAAGATCATACTGTTGGCTCCCCGATGTCGAACGTGTAGCCTGCTGCAGCTCAGGTATTCCTGCCCGTTGAAGTATCTGGTCGGATCCTCGTTCTTCCGTCTCGAGCGAGTGCCAAACGCATTGGAGTCGTATCCGCGAAGACGTGTATCTTCGTTCACGCGCACGTTGGCTAGGAGAATGCTGTAATGCTGGCAGAATGGCACCTCTAATATTATACATTGTCGTCAGGACAGACGCGAACGAGGAATACTTCCGTCTAGCGCCAGTTAGCAGCTGTCCTGGCAATGAGTTGCGGAGGATTTGGAATTAAACCATGGAACGAGTATCACCGACCGAGTGCATATCCAACACTTTGCCCTCGACGATAAAATCGTTGCGGAAGAATGGCGGTTCGAAGATCTCCCTGCTGAAATTTCGGCAAAACTCCTTAAAGCGGTGTAAGCGGTATAGGGTACTAATTAATGGGTGGAATTATCTCATTCCGACATTCCAGGCGTCGTCTTTTGATATTTAACGCTAAACCTATCACATGCTAATTAACCCACGAATGAGAAAAGGAAGGGAGTATTTGAAAAAATGGAGGGAAGTTAATTTAACTTATATTGGACGCCATATAACGAAATCATGTGACCAAAGCAATGATCGATTCAATGGGGAATTTCAAGTAAAAGGTTTGCAAATGGCTTTGGATTTAAACTTTGGCTGGTTTATTGCACGAGATAAGGCCCATTTGCTGCTAGCGCACACTGAACACCTTACACACTGATATATTTCCGAGAAACTGAGTATAATGATGTAACAAAGTTTTGACTGGCAACTTACGTACCCATACTACTATAAATAAAATCATGTCAATTTTTGGATGTATAGAAATTTTGCGCGCGTTATTATACGCTCCATGCAATTTCAGCCTAAGGCGTGTGGATTTGTTATATATGAGATTTAGTATGAGGAACACACGACGTTATAGACTCGTTATCGTAGTGTAAGCGGTTAGCGGCGTACGCTATATTGTATACCGTTTATATGCCTTCGTGATTCTTACTTTCATCCTGGGATTAAATTTGAACTGACTCTGCATTACTGTAGAAGAGAGAGACTGTTTATGGCTAAAGATTGGTAAAAATTGGAACACTGGTAGTTTCAATAAGAAAAATGACTTTTCTGCTTTACGTTCAATTACGGTTTATAAAACCACTAAAGTCACATCATGAATGTTAACGGGCAATTTCTCGTTTCCAAGTAATATCCGACTCAATGAGGAGTATACCAGCGACATGTTACTAACTAAAAACGTATACGGTAGGATAAACGCAGTGTGCAACGCCACTAGCACGCAACAGTCATACTGAAAAGGGTCAAGTAAGACTCCGTCTGGTTTTTAAAGTAAAAGCAAACAATTTCGGGATTTAACGGAATAATTTTTTCGGAATGAAGTTACCTAGCAGTCAGAAATCGTATACTAAATTCCATGAGATCACTACAGTAGTGTAATTTTCCCCAATTAAGGGAAACATGCTTCTTGAGGCTTCCCCAATCGTTTAACCGGAAACCCGTCCCCGACATGCACCACAAGAAAGTCCAAGTGAAAATTCGATCGACGGACGCAAGAGTACGGCGTCACCATTCATGTAGAGCACACAAGTGACATTTTCGGATCTCTTCTCGCAAACTTACAACTGCTGAAGGGCTAAGGTGGGGTAGATCCACGTTTGCACTCGGTTGGATGCAATGGAAGGTCATAGAATGCAGAAACAGGCTACAAGGCACACAGTTATATCAATGAAAGTGCATTCGTTTCAAGTACCGTCTTTATGACGCCGGAATGTAGTAACGTAGTCGAGGTAGGACGTGTAGCGGATGCTAACGAACGGGTATTTTCCGTCTGTAGACGGCGAGCCTAACATATACGCCGAGGTACCTCGACTAGCAATATGACGCGGTGCTCCATAATAGCGTTGCTCCTATTATTTACCCCATTACCATTTGCGTGCATGCGAGCAGCATTGTATCCAGCGTGCCTGTCCACTCTACGACGGAGCTGCGTTTGCCTTTTCGCGAAGCACAATCCGACGCCTCCTTCCATTAATTTTCAAACGAAACGTCGTGTCTACTATTAATTGATCTGATGGTTGGAGAAACGCGCGTGTAGGGGAGTAATTTGAAAATATACGAGTGACTGGAATACGTTCGGCTGCTGCAAATGTATACGTTCGATCCGGGCTTGACGGAACCATTAAGTAGAGCTTCCTGCTGCAACGAATTTTCCCTTGAACGTACATGCCCATTTAGTTTAGTGGACCTTGAAAGTTCGTCATTTTATTTATTTTGAATTAAATGGCAGTTTCTTCGGGTATATTATTATTATAATTATTATTAGCTACTGTAATTGGTGCAGTATGATTTTGTCGTGTATACAAATAATTGGAACGATCAGACCCAGTAATTGTTTCTGGAATTGCTGACTTTGAGTCATATTCAGACAGAATTATGTATTAATATTACTCATATGTACCGTGTTTAGTTGCAGCTTTATGTAGAATTACGATAAAACAATGTAAACATGATTTTCTGGCCTCTAGACGATATCTACTGGTTTCTAAATGTCATACTTGTATAAAAGCTTGAAAGATTACGCTGTTACATAAGAAAATTAAAATTAAAATGGGAGGGTTCGAAATTTTCATCATAATATTGTATTAATTACATAACGAATATTAAAAGGGAACAATGCCCTAATGAAAGGTACATTAAATAAGCCTCTATAACAAGAGAAGTTGTAACACAGTGTGCAAAGACAAAGATAAAAAGTGAATTATTTATAACCTACAATACATTTTCCAAACCGCATCGATACCTGTAAGAAGTAAAATTTAGAGATACTTCCATGTCAAATTTATGAGTTCCACTTCCCTTTTTATCTTCCACGATATTTTATATTCACACATTCTTCTACATAATCATAAATAAAAGGAAAATTTATTTCCTCCCATTCCTTGTATCTACACGAATGAAAAATATTTCCATTTAATGCTAAATCTGCAATGGATTACGTGTTTATAGACAAAAATTTGATTAAAAATTTCATATTACTTAATATCCTGATATTCCTTCTAATACCGTAATATGATCAATCTTCTGATATCCTCATTCAGTAAACTTTTCCACCATTCAGAACTAATATCCTTCATGCTGAAATTACTGAATTTGTAAATTACTAAATTACTAAATTACTAAATTGTGGGATGGCGAAAACTAACGTTAAGCCACCTAAATGTCACAGTACAACAATAACAGGATAACACCGTTTCAATGATTGTAAAACTATTTTAACGAAGGAAAGAACACCAAGGTAACAAGACGAAAGCACACAAAGACGCACTCTAGATAAACTCTCTCTCGAACTCAAAGCGACCTACGATCGTACCTGTCACAATTGACTTCTAAGGATTCCGTCCTTGCCGTCGAGGTCCATGCTTCTATTCTTCTCATAACCTACGTTTCATATCAACATAGGGAGCATGGAACCTCATTTTGTTAACCTAAACATCTTTTCCATTCACTTCTAGAAAATATTGATCGGTTTATAAGTTGTTTTTGTTGGCAATCGCCAATTCGTGGTTTGAAATTACGATGCTATATATGACTAATTTGAAATTCGTCATTATAAAATATTTATTATGCGGGACATTGTAGCGAATCGGAAAAAGGATATGCTTTTTATAGGAAAAATTAGGAATCGAGGATAATCGACGAATTTATACAAGATTTTGGAAAATGGAATACTGTTTGGAGGAGAAGAAATTTTACATTAATCTTGTTAATATTGAAATTCCTGTTCTAAACGACTGACTTAAAATTTGTCATTATTCAACATTAAGGTGAAGAATGTTGCTACGTATGATATCCAACGATACCTAACGAAGTTTATTCCCTTATGGGAAAAGGTTGAATGCAATAGTCGATATGTACCTCAATTTTTATACTATTTCGCCATTAACTAATATCCATGATTATCTTTAACTTTTATTTGAAGGTACATTTCGAATCCGTAATTCAGTTCCTTAGCGGATAGAGAATATTGATTCTAATTCCACAATATTTGACTATTCCTTGCTTGAAGGATATGAGTGAAACGTATGTAATCCATGTCAAACTTTTCAAAACATCTACTTCTGTTCTACACAATTATATACTGAAAATTAGTTTCAATATATTCAGTAACTTCTATCCTTGTGTTGTGATAAGGTAGCCCAATTATGTCGAGATTGAAGTTGGAAATTCTAGATGTCACAGAAGAGACTGCAATTCTTGTAACTATGCATCAATACATGAAAATATCCTTAATCGGTGCCACCTTTATAAGCATATATCTAAAATAAAAGGATAATGACTTTAATTTAAATTAAGAAGCTTTTATCGGTCCACTCAGAAGGACTTTTCGCCTTGACATTGCAGAAGGAGTTTGTGAAAAAGGAAATGGTATCGCGTGAAGGAATCGAGCTAGGGAACCGCCGGAATTCGGTGCAGGTTCACTTTAAGCGGATTGTTTGCCAAGTCACGTTACATTGATCGGGTCCGGAGTTTCTTGGAGGACACTTCACGTCGAAGAACCTGAGGCGAAAGACCAGCGCGTGTTTTGCATAATAAATTTCACGTCGAAGTTACGCCTGCGTATCGTTTATTATTCTTCGAAATTCCTATGCTTGGCAAATAAAATACAATAACAACACCCATTCTCCTATCGACCTATTTCCCTTCACGCGTGTCGTAAATTTCCCTTATTCGGTTCACGATTTATACCCTTAAATAACCTATTCATTAAAGCCTAACTTAATTGTCTACATTTTATTAAAATATGTTTTCTTAACTTATTTAGCATTTGAGACACTGCTATCCGTTCAAGCAGGGCTAAACTATTTATAATTGATACTCACTAACATCAACGTTTTGTATCATTAACAATTTAAGCTCGTATCAGAATTCTATTCGAAGAGAATGAATGCAGAATTTGAAATGTGCATTGTTCTGATGTGGAAGAATGTAAACAGAATCGTAAGGATTAATGTAAAATTTGAACGCTGACTTTTATCAACGTTTTTTACCGGAGCGCGAATTACAAGTTTTTCGTACGTTATCACCTACGTCTGTTGTAAAGCGAGCTAGAATATCGGAGATACCAAGAGTTGCACGCGAAGCGAAAGTGTAGTGCATCCGTGCAACGTGTAAAACATTAACCAAGGGGAACGAAATAACGTGGAATAATAGTGCACATTACAGGTATGCAATTCGTAATTTTTTAAATGAAGCAGATGAAGTGTAGCAACTTATATTCTACTCTCGCTGAAAGTTCTACATCCCTATTCTACCACGCAGTGCGAAACTCTGGAGACATGGTGATCACTATCGAAGACCTGCGTAAAGTTTGTAATTGATCGGATCTTCCATGTTTGACAAATAAAATACACTAATAACACACACACTCCTAACGATTTATTTCCCTTTATCTATGTTGTAAATTTCTGTTATTCGTTTCACGACTAATTCCCATAATTACTTATGCATTTCAGTCTAACTTGGTTGTTTATATTGCATTAAAATTCTTTTTCTTGACTTATTTAGCATTTAAGACACTGCTATTTTTTCAATCAGAACTGAACTACTTACAATTGATATTCATAAACATATATGCTTTGTAATATTAACAATTTAATCTCGTATTAAAATTTCATTCGAAGGGTACAGATTCAAAATTTTCAAACGTGCATTATTCTGATGTGGACGAATCGAGACGGAAGCGCGAGGATTGAAATAAAATTTAAACGCTGAAAGTTAACTACGCTTTTTACCAGGACACGAATTACAGGTACGTCGAGTGCTATATTACTTGTCTGTTATAAAGTGAGCTAGAATATTAGAGATATCAAGAGTTGCACGCGAAGTCAGAGATATGTGAATCCATATAACGTGTAAAACATTAACCAAGGGGAATGAAATCACGCTGAATTATAGTGTACATTAAAGGTATATATTTCGTAATTTTTTTAATGGAACAGGTGAAGAATTGCAACTCATTTTCTACTCTCGCTGAAGGTTCTACACCCTTCTTCTACCACACAGTGCGTAAGTGCGTAACTGTGGAAGTATAGTGGTCACTATGGAAGTGATCTGCTTTGGTCGTTGCAATTTGAATTTATAGGAGGTAAATAATCTCTGACAGATGCGATAAGGAAATACATATTTGGGAAATTATGTTTGGAAATCTGGTCATTTGGAGATCGTGTAATAAGAAATAACAATTGGTATCTAAGAAATAAAGAAGAAAAAATGTATAATTAGAATAAATGAATATTAACGAATACTCCTAAGTTACGGCTTATATTATGAGTAATATTAGTATGCATGTTATTTTTAAGTCATAATCTATTATATTTCTTATTTCAATTTTATACATGTAACGATGGAATTTAGAAAGGTGGTAGAAAGGAACACTGAATTACTCTAAAAAATGTTGTGTGCGTGCCTTCCGACATAATTATGCCTTGGAAAATTTAATTACTTTACTATAATATACTATAATACTATAATATTTACTATAATATTAATTACTATATTCTTCTAATTAATATTATTCTGACAAATGATGCATATAATTAATAAGAAGTATGAGAGAAGTATGTTTAAAATAATATGGCACAGAACGCAGGCTTGAAGTTTATATTTGAGAGATTAAAGTGGGGGCAATTTTTCCGGTGAAAATATGGATTCAACTTAAAGGCTTTTAACTAACCACGCCAGTAGGTACCAGTGCCAAGATTAATTTCCAGAGCATTCAGTGAGATTATGTACAAGCTAAAATATCGAGACAAAAATTATTAACCGGTTGGTTGATAAATAAATCTTCTCTTGTTCGCTTTGTAACCGGTTTCATTATTCACTAACTTCAGAATCCCTTCAACAGAATCACAATTAGTTATATCAACTATAATTACGTTCAGCATAAGTCGTATTGCAGAAAGTATAAAAGAATAGAATTTTGAAAGTTGAAATTTTTTTCTGTTCATTATTATACCTATTTCTCCAGATTCTTATTTAATCTGGAATCTTTAATGGAATTGTATGTTAACTTAAATTACAGAATTCACATTCTATCCAGAGAAATTTCATTAACATTAT
>NW_016924304.1:0-719 GCF_001483705.2 Eufriesea mexicana
GTAAGGTTCCGCGACCAGTGCTCCTGGCCTCCCCAGAGCAGAGCAGAATGTGGGAGATCACAGCAGGTCACAGAAATCCACCGAATGACAGTGTATAGCACGAAAGTCAGAGCTAGCCTGATCAGAGATAGCCTATCTCAACGTAACCAAACGTAACATAACGCAACGTTACCTGCCAAGAACATCATTGCCCACACACAGGAGCCCACAAGTCCACCGGATAGCAGTGTATAGCACAAGAATCACAACTGTCCTACCCTAATTTATCGCAACGCATCATAGCTCAACCTAACGTACCCCGACCACTATTGCTGGCCACCACAGAGTCGAGCAGAACTTACCAGAACACAGTAGGACGCAGAAGTCCATAGGAACGCCGTGTATAGCACAAAAGTCACAAATATCCGTACCTAACCCAAGCTAATGTAACCTAACCGGACGTAGTCTACCTCAACGTAACGTGCGGCGGCCACAATTGCTGGCCTCCCCAGGGCGAAGCTATATCTAGTAGAGCGCAGCCGAGCGCAGAAATCCAAAGAAGAGCGTATAACACGAAGGTCAAGGCTACCGTTACCGAAATTAACACAACCTGAACTAACCAAACGTAAACAATCTCAACCGAGCATGCCGAGTTGGATGTTGCTGGCATTCAGAGAGCCAAGCATAATTCAGTAGAGCACAGTACAGCGCAGGAATACACCGCATTTCAGTGTAAAACG
>NW_016924305.1:0-246 GCF_001483705.2 Eufriesea mexicana
TGTGCTGTAGAATGCCCAGCTTGACACTGGCGAGGACAAAAATATCGGTCTCGGTACGTTAGGCTGTGTTATGTTACGGTTGGCTAGGTAAGGATAAGGTAGCTTTTACTTTAGTGCTATAGGCTGCTATTAGGTGGATTTTGGCTCCCTACAGTCCTTTAATATTTTCAGCTTGGCTCTGGGAAGGCCAGCATTAGTGGTCTCGGCACGTTATGTTGTGTCAGGTTACACCCGGTTAGGTTGGTT
>NW_016924305.1:280-491 GCF_001483705.2 Eufriesea mexicana
TTTGTGCTGTACACTGCTGTTCCGTGGATTTCTGCAACCAACAGCGCTCTAGTATGCCCTGTTTGGGTCTGGGGAGTGCAGCGACAGTGGTCTCGGCACGTCAGAATGTGTCAGGCTATGTTTGTTTGTGTTACGTTCGCTTAGGTTTGGTCAGGCGAAGTTTTGTCAGGATAGCTTCAACTATTGTGGTGTACACTGCTATGCGATGGAT
>NW_016924306.1:0-1892 GCF_001483705.2 Eufriesea mexicana
CCGTGCTGTACCATATTCTGCTTGTCTCTGTCGACGCCAGCAATGGTGTTCGCGGCGCGATAGGTTGAGTTGTGTTAAGATTGGTTATGTTAGTTTGGGTTAATTGTGGTCAGGATACCTTTGACTTTTGTGCTATTCATTGCAATGTCGTCGATTTCTGCGCTCTACTGTGCTGTAGCACATTCTGCGTGGATCTGCGGAGGCCAGCAACAGTGGACCCGGCACTTTAGGTACAGTTAGATTACCTTTGGTGATGTTGCGTTTGATTAGGTTAGCACAGGCTGGATCTGACATCTGTGATATAAATTGATGTTCGTTGAGTTTCTGCGCTCTACTGTTTTCTAATATTCTCTGCTTGTCTCTGGGTTAGACGGCAATAATGGTCTCAACATGTTAGATCGTGTTAGGTTACGTTTGGTTTGTTTAGGTTAGTTTGCGTATGGTTACGATAGCTTCGACTTTTCTGCTATACAGTGCCATTATATGGGCATCTGCGCTCTACTCTCCTCTAGGCCCTGTGGAAGCCAATAATTGTGGTCTCGGCAACTTAAGTTGGGATAGGATACGTTTCGTTAGGTTAGGTTGGATTAGGTTAGGGTATGGATTGCTTCGACTTTTCCTTTATACACTACGATTCTGTGGATTTCTGCGCTGTCCTCTCCTCTGACATGCTCTCCTTGACTCTGTGGAAGTCAGCTATACTGGTTGCCGCACGTTCGGTTAAGTTAGGATACGTTTGACTATATTACGTTCGTATAGATTGGGACAGGGTAGCTCTGACTTTTGAGCAATACACCGCTATTCAGTTGATTTCTACTATCGAAGTTGCCCTACTATACTCTGCTCGTCATTTGGGATACGAGAAATAGTGGTCTCGGAGCGCTAGGCTGAGTTATGCTTCGCTTGGGTAGGCTATGGTAGCCATGGTTAGGTATGGATAGCCTTGGCTTCGCGTTGTGCACTGCGATTCTGCGGATCCCTGGGCTCTAAACTCCTCTAATATGTTCTGCCTGCCTTTGGGAAGGGCAGCAGTAGCGTTAGCTGTACGATATGTTGATTTATGCTACATTTGGTTATGTCATGATTGATTAGGTTATGAGACGATAGCTCTGACCTTTGTGCTATTCACTGTTACCCGTTGGATTTCTGAGATCTACTGCGCTCTGATGCGTTCAGATTGCCTCTGGGAAGACCAGCGGTGGTGACCGCGGCACGTTACTTTCAGATATGCTACGTTTGGTTAGGTTACTTAATGTCAGGTTGGGTTAGGATATCTATGACATTTGTGCATTGCACTGCTATGCGGCGGATTTCTGCGCTCTACTGGGCCGCAGTATATTCTGCTGCGCACTGGGGAGGACTGAAATAGTGGCCTGGATGCGCTAGGTTAAGTTAGGTTACGTTCGGTTATGATACGCTTGGATACGTTGGGCTAGCGTGGAACTGACTATTGTGCTGTACACTACAATTGGGTGGACTGGTGCGTACCACTGGAATCTAGTATGCTCTGCTTGGTCCTGGAAGGGCCAGCAATAGTTGTCTCGGCACATTAGGTTGAGTTTGGTTACGTTTGGTTAAGTTACGTTTGGCTAGGTCATGACGTGTTTGCTTTGACTTTTGTACTGTACACTGCGGTTCAGTGGTTTTCTGCGCCCTACATTGCTCAAATGGCCTCTGCTTGCCTCTTGGGTGGCCAGCAGTAGTGGTCGTGGGACGTTAGGTTGAGTTACGTTACCTTTGGCTATGTTAGGTTACGTTGAGTTTCGCTAGTGTAGCTTAGACATTTGCGCTACACACTGCCATTAAATGGACTTCTGCGATCTTTTGTCCGCTATCACACTCTGCATGTCACTGTGGGCGCCTGGAATAGTGCTCTCGGCACGTTAGGTTGA
>NW_016924307.1:0-204 GCF_001483705.2 Eufriesea mexicana
ATAAGAAAGCTAGGTTACCACGTTATTAGTCGAAAATGTCAATAAAAATGTATTTTCCAGCCACATTCTATAGCATTGCAATGACTATTGCACGCCACTAGCGCCTTCCTTCCTTATTTATGCAAGAAAGTTAGCCCACCACAATATTAGTCGAAAACGTCAATAATACTGAATTTTCCAGCCAGATTCTACAGCATTTCAATG
>NW_016924307.1:284-513 GCF_001483705.2 Eufriesea mexicana
TTAGTCGAAAATGTCAATAAAATTGAATTTTCCAGCCGTATTGGATAGCATTGCAATGGCTACAGCACGCCAATAGAATCTTTCCTCATTACTTATGCAGGAAAGGTAGCTCACAACGATATTAGTCGAAAATGTTCAAAAATTGAATTTTTCAGCCAGATTCTACAGCATTGTAATGACTACAGCACGCCAATAGAATCTTTCCCAATTATTAACGCAGGAATGGCAG
>NW_016924308.1:0-568 GCF_001483705.2 Eufriesea mexicana
TATTGACAGTTTCGACTAATATCGTGGCGAGCTAACTTTCTTGCATAAATTAGGAGGAAAGATTCTATTGACGTGCTATAGCCGCTGAAATGCTGCAGAATCTGGCTGGAAAGTTCAATTTTATTGACACATTTTCCTTATATCGTGGTGAGATAGCTTTATTCCAAAAATAACGAGGAATGATGCAATTGGCGTGCTATAGCCTCTTCAATGCTAGAGAATCTGTCTGGAAAAATCAATTTTATTGACATTTTCGACTGATATCGTATTGAGCTAACTTTCTTGCATAAATAATGAGGAAAGATACTTTTGGCGTGCTATAGCCATTGCAGTGATTTAGAATGTGCCTGGCAGATTCAGTTTTATTGACATTTTTGACTAATATCGTGGAGAGCTAACTTTCTTGCATAAATAAGGTGTAATGAATCTATTGGCGTGCTATAGCCATTGCAATGCTATAGAATAACGTGCTGTAGGCTTTGCATTTCTATAGAATCTGGCCGGGAAGATCAATATTATTGACACTTCCGACTATTATCGTGGTGAGCTACCTTTCTTGCCTAAATAA
>NW_016924309.1:0-712 GCF_001483705.2 Eufriesea mexicana
ATTTGGTGAGTGTCGAGAGCAGAAATCCATAGAATCGCAGTGTATAGCAGAATAGCCAAAGCTGCCCATACCAAACTCAAATCAATATAACCTGCCCAAGCGAAGCCTATCTCAGCATAACTAGCCGCGACCACTCTTGCTGTGTGTTCCAGGACCAAACAGAATACAGCAGAGCACAGTAGAGCGCATAAATCTACAGAAGAAGAGTGTATACCACGAAAATAGAAGCTATCCTAAACTAACACAAACAAACATAAGCTAGCCAAACGTAGGCTGACTTAGTCTTACGTAACGAGACCACTATTACTGCCAACCACAGATTTGAGCAGAGTATGGTAGAGCAATGTAGAGCGTAGAAGTCCACCGAAGGGTAGTGTGAGTAGTGTGTGACACAAGAGTCAATGAAAGCCTGGCCAAATTTAACCTAACCTAACATTACCAAACCTGACGTAACACCACCGAACGTGCCGCGAACAGCATTGCTGTCCTCCAAAGAGACAAGCAGAGCATAATAGAGGAAAGTAGAGAGCAGAAATTCATAGAATCGCAGTGTACAGCAGAAGAGTCGAAGCGAAGCAAACCTAACCATGGCCAGCATAACCTAACCAAACGTAGCGTATCTCAACCTAACTTTGCAAGGCCACAACTACTGGCCTCCCCAGAGCCAAGCAGAAAATACGAGATCACAGTAGAGCGCAGAAATCCACCGAAT
>NW_016924310.1:0-533 GCF_001483705.2 Eufriesea mexicana
GAAGCAGAGGACCAAGAAGAAGCACACGGCTGGCAGAAGCAGGACCCAACCAGAACAGGACCATCCACTGCTAAGGAGGAAGCAGCCAACCTGGACATGCGAAGAAGACGGCCAGACAGGATGACCACGAGAAGTGCCGGAGGAAACAGCAAGGCAAGAGAGGTAAGACGCCTGTGACCGTCACCGCAGGCGGTATTCAGAGACGGATACCGGGACGGTGCAGGTATATCGGCACACGCCATCCTGCTGGGACCGAGCGAAAGCTGGCAGCTCCGCCTCCACGTGGCCCCCGCTGGTAACGAGGCTGCGGGCTGCTAGACAACCCGGAGCCACGGCCAAGTGAGCTGCACTTGTCCGATGATCTTTCAACGGTGAGGGCAGGGTTTTTCCAAGCCGCGTGTCCAACACCTACGCACGCGTTCCCCTGCGGCGGCGACGCGAGAAAGTACAATAACATCCTTTTCGCGAAACCGTTATAAAGCATTAGCCCGAGGCACGGCGCGGTCGCCAGTTGGCGGGCCCCGGTAACGCGC
>NW_016924311.1:0-625 GCF_001483705.2 Eufriesea mexicana
GCTGAAAATACTAGAGCACTGTATGGCGCAGAAATCAACTTTAAAGAACACTATAGCACTAAAGTCATGGCTACCTTCCCCTAACCGAACCAATCGTAAAATACCCAACCGTAACCTATCTCAACATAACGTGCCGCGGACGCAATAGCTGGCCGCCTCAGAGCCAAGCAGAGCACACTAGTGGAGAGTAAAACGCAGAAATCCACAGAATAGCAGTGTATATCATAAATGCCAAACCTACCTAAGACTAACCCGCACGAAGGGAACACAGCAAAGATAGCCTTCTTCAACCTAACGTGCCGTAACAGCTATTGCTGCTCCCACCAGAGCAAAGGAGGACATACCAGAGCATAGTAGAGGGCAAAATTCCTCCGAATAGCAGTGTACAGCGCAAAAGTTAAACCTATCCTAACGAAACTTAGTCTAACCCAAACTAACCGGACGTAACTGGACTCAACGTAACTTGCCGAGATGACTATTGCTGTTCTAAAAATATTATAGCTGTGTAGGTCGCAACATTCATCTAATGGCAGACTATAGCACTAAGGTCAAGGCTGTCCTCTCCTAACCTAACCAATCATGTCGTACCCAAAGGCATCCTACCACAACCGACAGTGTCACGACA
>NW_016924312.1:0-1460 GCF_001483705.2 Eufriesea mexicana
TGGGTGGGCGTGGATACCTTCAGCTTTTCCGCCATACACTGCTACCCCATGGGCTTCTGAGCCTCGTCCCTCTCTAATACGTTCTGCTGGGCTATTTGGAGGCCAGTAATAGTGGCCGAGGCTCGTTAACTTGAGCTCGGCTACGTTTGGCTACGTTAGGTTAGTTTGGGTTAGGTTAGCATAGCTTCCATTCTTCAGCTGGACACAGCTAATCTAAGGATTCCTATGCTCCACTCTCCTCTGGCACGTTCTGCATGTCACTGTGGGCTCCAGCAATAGTTTTCCCTGCACTTTTTGTTGAGTTCTCTTACGTTCGGAAGGTATAGGGTTGTTTATGTGAGGGTAGTGTAGTTTTGACTTTTCTGATATTCACTGCTATACTATGGATTGCTGCGCTCTTGTTTCCTCTATTATTTTCTGCGTGGAATTCGGGAGGCGAGCAATAGTGGCCGCGGCATTATAGGTTGGGTTACGTTACGTTCGGCAATGCTACGATTGGTTAGGTCAGGGTACGATAGCTTTAACTCACGTGCTATACGCTGCTATTCCGCGGCTTTCTGCGCTCTACATTTCTTTACAGTACCGAGCTCGGCCCCGGGTATGACAGCATATTGCTCGTAGCACGATACGTATTGTTACGTTACGTTTGCTGTGTTAGGTTAGGCAATGTTTGGTCGGCTTATCTTCGAATTTCGTGCTATGCACTGTTAGACGGTGTATATCTACGCTTTACCCATCGGCTAGTAAGTCCTGCTTGGATCTTGGGATGCCATCTATTGTTGTCCAGGCACGTTACATTGAGTTATCGTAAGTTTGGTTAGGTTATGCGTGATTGGGTTAAGACGACTTGTTTGCTGCACACTGCCATTATATGGATTCCTGCGATCTACTGGGCTCTATCTAAATCGGTTCTCCTCTGGCGACGCCAGCAATAGTGGTCGCGGAACCTTAGACTCTGCTGTTTTACGTTTGGTTATGTTAGCCTTGATTAGGCTTGGTTAGTCTTGGTTGGGTTAGCTTTGACTTTTTCTGCTTTACACTGCTATACGGTGGATTTCTGCAATCTACAGTGCTCTAGTATGATCTGCTTCGCTCTGGGGAGGCCAGAAATAGTGGTCTCGGCAAAACAGGTGGATGTACGTTATCTTTGGTTGGACTAAGTTGCGTTGGGTTTGGTTAGGTTTCCTGCGTCTCACTCCTGCGTCTCTTGTACTTTACCCTACTATTCTAATGATTTCTACGATCTGCTCTAGCCTAATATATTCTGCTTTGCTCCGGGGAGGCCAGAAGCTATGGTCGCTGCACGTTAGGTTGCGTTAGATACCGTTTGGATAGATAGATACTGTTTATGTTAGTGTGGGTTAGGTTAGGATAGTTTTGACTCGTGTCCCCCACAATGCAATCATATTGACTTCTGCCCTCTATTCTGATCTTGCATATTCTGCCTGTCCCTGGGGACT
>NW_016924313.1:0-329 GCF_001483705.2 Eufriesea mexicana
TCCGGATTTGATGGCTTTGCCTTTTGTGCTATACGCAGATATTCGGCGGATTGCTGCACCCTACATTGCACCACTGTGATCTGCTGTGCACCGGGGAGCCCAGCAATACTGGTCGCGGCACGTTCGGTTGAGTTATTTTACGTTTGATTAGGTTGCGGTTGGCTATGTTAGGGTAGGATGCTGCTAACTTTTGTGCTGTACACTGCTTTGCTGTGGTTTCTGCGCGCTACTGTCCTCTAGTGTATTCCGTTTAGCTCTGGGGAGGCCAGCGATGTTGGAATCGCCACATAAGTTTCAATAACGTTACGTTGGTTTATGTTACGATCGTT
>NW_016924313.1:383-605 GCF_001483705.2 Eufriesea mexicana
GCGCTGTGCTGAGCTCTAGTATTTACTGCTTCGCTCTGTAGGCCAAGGAAGTAGTGCCCGCGGCACGTTAGGTTGAGTTCGCTCACGTTCGTTTATGTTACGTTTGGTAAAGTTAGGACAGGTTAGATTTTACTTATTTGCCATACACCGCTTTTCTGCGGATATCTGTGTTCCACTGTGCTGTAATATGTTCTGCTTGGCTCAGGGAAGGACAGCAGCAGT
>NW_016924314.1:0-631 GCF_001483705.2 Eufriesea mexicana
GTGAACTTCTGCGATATACGGTGCTGTAATATGCTCTGCTTGGCTATGGGGAGGCCAGCAATTCTGTTCCCGGCTAGTTAGTTTGTGTTAGGTTACGTTTGGTTGCGTTACGATTCGTTAGGTTAGAAGTGGCAATCTATGACTTCTGCGGTATATACTGCTCTTCAGCGGATTTTTGCACACCACTGCGCGCTGATATGTCCAGCTTGGCTCTGGGAGGGCCAGCAAAAGTGGTGTCGGCACGTTACGTTGAGATATGCTACACTTGGTTAGATTAGGTTAGGACAGGATGGGTTCGGACATCTATGGCTTTTGTGCTATACATTGCAATGCCGTGGATTTCTGCGCTCTGCTGTGCTGTATTATATTCTGCTTGGCTTTGGAGCTGCCAGAAATTGTAGTCTCGGTACGTTAGTTTGAGGAGATTTACGATACGTTGGATTAGGCTAGGAGGGTTTGGTTAGGATTTCTTTGCCTTTTGTGCTATACACGGCCATTCGGAGGATATCTGCCCTCGGCATTGCTAGACTACTCTCAAACCGTCTCTGGGGATGCGAGCAATGGTGGACATGGCAAGATAGGTTGAGTTAGGCAACGTTTGGCTATGTTACTTTCGGTGAGGTTAGGATAG
>NW_016924315.1:0-2542 GCF_001483705.2 Eufriesea mexicana
CCGAAAGTGACCAAACTAAACACAACGTGCCGAGCGTACTGTTGCTGGCCACGCCAGAGCAAGTCAGGGCACATTAGAGGACAGTAGAGTGGAGAAATTCATCGGATAGGAGTTTATAGCGCAAAAGTCGTAGCTACCCTTTCCTAACCCAACTAATCGTATCATTGCAGAACGTAACCGAACATTACCTAACCTGCCGCCACCACTATTGCTCGCATTCCCAGAGCAAAGCAGAACATATGTGAGGCGAGTAGAGCGCAGAAATCCATTGAACCGCCGTGTATAGCTCAAAAGTCAAAGCTACCCCGATCTAACCCAGCGAAACATAACATAAGACAACCTAACATGCCCAGACAATTACTGCTGGCCTCCCCGGAGCCAAGCCGAGCGTACGAGGCCACAGTAGGGCGCAGAAAGCCGCCGCAATGGGGCGTAGAGCACAAAAGTCACAGATACCCAAAGCATACTTTGCTTTACCGGACCTAACCGAACGTAGCCTGTATCAATAAAACGAGCCGAGACCACTAATGTTGGCCCAGCCAGAGCCAAGCAGACCATACTAAAGCACGGTAGAGAGCAGAAGTCCACAGAATAACAGTGTACATCACAAAAGTCAAATATATTCTATCCTAACCAAGCCAACCGTGGGATAACTAAGTGTAACCTAACTGACTCTAACGTGCTGCGACCATTACTTCTGGCATTCCCAGAGCCGTGCATAACATATTAGAGGAGAGTAAACCACAGAAATGCCCATAATTGCAGTGTGTATCACAAAAGTCAAGGCCATCCGGACCTAGGTGTAACTAACCGAACCTAACCAAACGTATCGAAACCAAATTTAATGCAACTCACTGTACAGTGCGTCGACACCGACTGCAGCCCACCCCCCTCCAGACGCGAGCAGAACATACTAGTGGGGAGTAGAGCACAGAAATCCACAGAACATCTGTGGATAGCTGAATGTTGAAGCTAACCGCTTCTAGCCCAAACTGACCTAAACTAACCAAACGTATCCTAACTTAATACAACGTACCGCGACCACTATTGCTGGCATCGCCAGGGCCAAGTAAAATAAAGTGGAGCACAGTACAGGGCAGAAATCCGCCGAATAACAGTGTATGGCAAGAAAGTCGAAGCTATCCTAACCGAACCTATCATAAACTAGCCTAACCAAGCGTAAGATGTCTCAACCTAACGTGCCGAGACCACCATTGCTGGCATCCCGAGGTTCGAGCAGCGAATCACAGAGCAATCTAGAACGCAGAAGTCCACCGAATAGCAGTTTATAGCGCAAAAGTGTAAGCTGTCCTACCCTAACGTAACCAAACGTGGTGTAACTAAAAGTAACCCAACACTTCCTAACGTGCCGTGACTACTATTGCTGCCCTCCTCAGAGACAAGCAGAACATGTTGGAAGTGAGTTGAGCGCAGAAGTCTATAGAATCGCAGTGCCTAGCACAATAGTCGAAGCTACCCTATCCTAAGATAGCCAAGCGTAGCATACCGAAGGTTGCTTAACTTAACCAAACGCACCGAGGCCACTATTGCTTGCATCCCCAGTACCAAGCAGAATACACTGGAGCAGAGTGGAGCGAATTAGTCCGCCCCACTGCAGTGTGTAGCACAGGGGTCGAAGGTATTCTAGCCTAACCAGTCCCAACCTAACCTCACTGAAAGTAGCCTAACTAAACTCAAATTGCCGAGAATACCATTGCTGGACTCCCTAGATCCAAGCAAAGCATATTAGAGCAATGAACGGCGCAGAAATCCACCGAACCACGGTGAAAAGCGTAAAAGTCAGAGCTATCCTATCATAACATAGCCAAATGTAACATAACTAAACGCTATCTAGCTCAACGTAAAGTGCCGAGACCACTACCGCTGCTCTCCCCAGAAACAAACATATGCTAGTAGAGCAACGCAGCGCACAGATATCGATTGAATAGTAGTGTACAGCACATAAGTCTGAGATATCTTAACCTAACCTGACCCAACCTAACCTAGACAAACGAAGCCTAATTCAACCTAAAGTTCCAAGACCAAAATTGCTGGCGACAGGGAGCCAAGCAGCACATATTAGAGCACGGTAGAGCGCAAAAGTCCACTTTATATCAGTGTGTAGCACAATAGCCAAAGCAATCCTGTCCAACCCCAACAAAACGTAACGAAAGCAAACGTAACATGGCCCATCCTGGCGTGCCGAGACCTCTATCGCTGCCCCCCACAGAGTGAAGCAGAACATATTAGAAGAGAGTAGAGCGCAGAAATCAATAGGATTGCAGCGTATAGCAGAAAAGTTAAAGCCACCCAAACTTAACCCAGACGGATGTAACCGAACCAAACGTGGCCTAACTCGTCACAACGAGCTGCGGCGCTATTGCTGCACTCTTCGGGGACAAGTAGAATATAGTACAGCACAGCGGCGTGCAGAACTGCACCGAAAAGAGGCTCATACCGCGAGAGCCAAAGCTATCCACACATTACCCAAGAAAACGTAAACAAACCAAGCGTAGCCTAACTAAACCTGACGTGCAGAGGC
>NW_016924315.1:2578-6629 GCF_001483705.2 Eufriesea mexicana
CGAAGTAATCGCCAGCTTTGCCGTGTATAGCACGAAAGTGGAAGATATGCTAGCCCAACCTGTCCAATCCTAACCAAGCCGAACGTACCATAACTCAACATAAGGTGTCGAGGTCAGTGTTGCTGGCCTCCCCAGAGCCAAGAAGAATAAACTGGAGTGCAGTAGAATGTAGTAATCCACCGCATTGCAATGTATATCACAAAAGTGAAGGATATCCGAACATAACGTGTCCTAACACAACCTAGCAGGACGTAGCGTAACTCAACGTAACGGCCCGACACAGCCATTGCTGACATCCACAGTGCCAAGCAAAGCATATTAGAGCAATGTAGAGCGCAGGAGTCCACCGAGTATCGTTGTATATCACAAAAGACAAAGATATCCTAACCTAACCTTACCAAACTTAACTTTACCGTACGTAATTAATCTGAAACTAGCGTGCCGATACCACTACCGCTTGTCTCCCCAGAGACAAGCAGAATCTACTAGAGCAAAGAAGATGGCAGAAATCCACCGAGAACCAGCGTATACCACGTATGTTGTAGCTATCCGAACCTAACCCAAACTGACATAACGAAATCGAACATAGCCTAACTAAAGCTAACGGGCGGAGAGCACTATTGCTGGTCTTCGCAGAGCCGAGCAAAATGTTCTACAATGCAGTAGAGCGCAGAAATCCACCGGATGGCAGTGTACGGCAGAAAAGTCTATGCATTCCTATCCTAAACTGTCCAAACGTAACATAGCTGAACGTTACCTAGCCCAAATATTCGCGCCACGACCGCCATTGCTGGCCTCACGAGAGCCAAGAAGAGTATAGCAGAGCAATGTGGAACGCCGAAATCCACCGAAGAGCAGTGTATAGCAAGAAAGCCAAATCCATTCAAACGTAACCAAAGCAAAAGTAGCCTACCAAAACGTAGCCTTGTTCAACCTAACGTGCCGGAGCCACCATTACTGGCCTCCACAGGGTGGAGCAGCGTATAGTAGAGCAATATAGAATGTATAAACTCAACGAATAGCAGTCTATAGCACAATAATCAAAGCTATCCCCTCCTAACATAACCAAACGTGACATAACGTAACCTAACATGACGCGACCACTCTTATTGTCCTCCGCGGAGACAAGCATATGCTCGCAGGGCAATGCAGAGCGCGCATGTCTACCGTACAGAAGTGGGAAGCACATGAGACAGAGCTACACCTACAAAACTCAGCGTATCCTAACCAAGACGTACGTAATCTTACAGAACATATCGTGCCGCGACCACCGTTCCTGGCCTGCCAAGGACATGCGGAACATATTAGATGAGAGTAGGGCGCGGAAATTCGTATAACCGCTGTGTATAACAGAAAAATCATAGCCATACAGGCTTTACCCACGCTAACATAAACTAGCCAAACGCAAACAAACTCAAAACATCGCGCGAGGACCGCGGTTGCTGGCGTCCCCAAAGTCGAGTAGTGTATAGTACAGGAACGAAAACACTAGAATTCCACCGAGCAGCAGTTTGTGGCACAAAAGACGAAGTTAACCAATACTAACCTAACCAAACCAAACACAAACAAACGTAACATAACTCAACACAACGCGCCGCGGCCGCAATTTCTGGCCTCCACAGAGCAAAGCAGATAATACTAGACCAAAGTAAAGCACAGAAATCCACCGAATAGCAGTGTATTCCGCGAAAGTCAAATCTATCATATTCTGAACTAACCAAACGTAGCCTAAGTGGACGTAACGTAACCCACACTGACGTGACACGAACGGTATAGCTGGCCTCACGTGAGCTGGGCAGAGTAAGGCAGAGCAATGTACAACAATTAAATATTCCGAATAGCAGTTTACAGCTCAGAAGTCAATGCCATCCTATCCAAACCTGACCAATCCCAGCCATACGAATCGTAATTTAGCTCAACCTAACGTGCGGCAACCACTACTGCTGGCATCACAGGCTTCGAGCAGTGTATGGTAGAGCAATGTTGGGCGCAGAAATGCACAGAATTGCAGCGTATTGCTCAAAAATCAGAGCCATACTTACCGAATATAGTCAAACCTAACCTAACCAAACGTAACCTAGCTAAACCGAACGCGTAACGGCCACTATTTCTAGCCTCCCCAAAGTCAAGCAAATGCTTATAGAGCAATGCAGAGCGCATATATCAAACGAAGGGCAGTGTACAGCACAAAAGTGAAAGCTATCCTAGACAGACCTCACCTAACCTAGCCAGGTCAAACGTAACATAGCCCAAAATAACGTGCGGAGACCTCTATTGCTGGCCTCCCCAGAGCAAAGCAAAAAATATTAGAGGAACGTAGAGCACAGAAATCCACCGAATATCACAGCACACCACAATAGTTGAAGCCATCACTTCGCAACCTAACAAACCGTAACATAGCCAAATGTAAAATAACCCAAAATAACGTGCCGCTGTCCCTACTGCTGGCTCCCCAGAATCGAGCAAAGTATAGTAGAGCAACTTGGGGGCCAGAAATCCACCGAAAAGCAGTGTATACCGCGAAAGTCGACGATATCCAAGCATAACCCATACCAGCATAGCCCAACCAAACATAGCATTCCCAGAGCCAGGCCGAAGATGTTAGACAACTGTGGGACGCAGTAATCTTCCTAATAGCAGACTATAGCACTAAAGTCAAACCTATTCCCTCCTAACTTAGCCAATCTTAACATAACCAAGCGTAACCTTACTCACGCTAGCGAGCTGTTACCACCATTGCTGACCTCCCCAGGGACAAGCAGGGCGAATTCGTGCACTGCAGTGCGCAGAAATTCGCCAAATAGCTGTGCACAGCACAAAAGTGAAAGCTAACCCGGCCAAACATAGCTTAAACTGACCTAACCGAACGCAACGTATCTCACCATAACTTGCAGAAACACTATTTCTGGCATTCACAGTGCCAAGCTGAACACATTTGAGTTCTGTAGAGCGCTGGAATCAACCAAATAGCGGTGTATAGCACACTAGTCAACACTATCCGCTCGTAACCAGACCAAGCGTTGCACAACCAAGCGTAACGTAACCAAACATGGGGTGACACAACCACTATTGCTGGCCTCACGAGAGCCAAGCAGAGGTTAGCGGACCAATGTAGGACTCTGAAATCGACCGAATAGCATTGTACAGCACTAAAGTCATAGCTATCCCAACCAAACATGACCAAACATATCCTAACCCTACATAACGTAATTCAACCTAACTTTCCGCGACCACTATTCCTGGCGCCCCTGGCACAAGCAGAGTACGATAGCGCACAGTGGAGCGCAGAAGTCCATAGGATAGCGATGTGTAACACAAAAGTCAAAGCTATCCTAACCTAACGCAGCGTAACCTATCCAAACCGAACGTGTTCTATCTATCCTTAACGTCCCGCGACACTATTGCTGGTCTCGCGAGAGTCGAGCAGAGTACAGTAGAGCAAGGTAAAGAACAGGAATAAACCGATGGGCTGTGTACAGCACGAAAGTCTAAGCTACACTGTCTTAGCCTAATCGAACGTAGCATAACCAGACGCAGCCGATCTCAGCCTAACATGCCGAGCGCAATACTGCTGGCCTCCACGTAGCCAAGGAGAATGTACCAGAGCACAGTAGAGCGCAGAAGTCCACAGATTTGCAGAGTATAGGAAATACGTCGATGCCATCCTAACCAAACTTAACCTACGCTAACCAAGCCGAACGTAACCTAACTCAAACAAACTTGCACGACCTCTGTTGCAGGCATCCCCATAGCCAAACAGAGTCAAGCAGAGCAATGCAGAGCGCAGATGTCTACCCAATGGCAGCGTACAGCACAAAGGCCACAGCTATCCTTACCAAACCTAGCCTAACCTAACCTAGCGAAACTTAGCCTATCTAAACCTAGCGTGGTGAGTCCTCCATCGCTTGCCTCCCCAGCGCGACGCAGAACATACCAGAAGGGGTGGAGTGCAGGGACCCATACAATTGCAGTGTATAGCAGAGAAGACGAAGCTATCCAAGCCTAGCAGAAATCAACTTAACCTTAACAAGCTTGACGTGCAGCGGCCACT
>NW_016924315.1:6954-15284 GCF_001483705.2 Eufriesea mexicana
CCAGTGTATGGCGCAAAGATCACAGCTATCCTCTTCTGACCTAGCCAAACGTGACATAGCAAACGCAGCATATCTATTCCTAACGTGCCGAGACATCTGTTGCTGCCACCCTCAGAGTCAAGCGGAACACGTTAGAGGAGTGTAGGCCGCAGAGGGAAATAGAATCGCAGTGCATAGGACATTAGTCGTAGCTACCATGTCCTAACGTGGCCAAATGTAACACAACCGAAGGTAGCTTAACTCAACCTAACGAGCCGAAACCGTAATTGCTTGCCACCTCAGAGCCAAGCAGAAAGTACTGGAGCACAGTAGAGCGCTGTAATCCACCGCATCGCGGTGTCTAGCACAAAGGTCAGAGCTATTCTAACCTAACATGCCCAAACCTAACTTACCCGAACGTAACCTATCCAAACGTAACGAGCCAAGAATAGCATTTCTGTCCGCCCCAGGGCAAAAGCAGAGAATATTAGAGCAACGTAGAGCGCTGGAATTCACCAAATAGCGGCGCATCGCATCAAAGTCTATTCTATCCTGTCCTAACACAGCAAAACGTAACAAAACCAAACCCAACATAACTCAGACAAACGTGCAGAGACCAATACAGCTGGCACCCCATTGGTCAAGCAAAATATACTAGAGCACAGTAGGGCGCAGAAGTAAACCGGATAGCAGTTTATAGCGCAAAAGTCATAGGTAACATATCGTAACCTAACGAACCGTGCATTACCATACGTAACCGAAATCAACCTTACGTGTCACCACCATTATTTATTACCTCACCAGAGCCATGCAGAAGATATTAGACGGAAGTACGGCGCAGAAATCCATAGAACCGCCATGTAGAGCAGGAAGGTCAAAGATATCCACACCTAATTCAAACTAACATAACATGGCCTATCGTAGAAAATCTCAACGTAACGTGCCGCGACCGCAATGGCAGGCATCCCCATGTTACAGCAGATTAGATTTCAGCAGATGGAGGGGCTGGAATCCAACGAGTAACTGTGTACAGCACGGAAGGCAAGGCTTACCCTAACCAAACGTAATCAATCCTAACCTAACCAAACGTAACATAGCTCAAACTATCGTGCCACGAGCTCTATTGCTCTCATCCCGGGAGTCCAGCAGAGTATAGTAGAGAAATGTGGAGCACAGAAATCCTCTGAAGGGCAGTGTATAGCACAAAAATCTAAGCCACCCTGTCCTGACCTAACCAAACCTAACATAACCAAACTCAGCATAGCCCAGCCCAACGTGTCGAAGCCACTATTGCCGCCCTCCTCAGAGCCAAGCAGAACCGATTAGAGGAGAGTAGAGCGCAGACGTCCATAGAATCGCAGTGCATAGCACAATAGTCGAAGCTACAACATTCCAACATAACCAAACGTAACAAAGCCGAACGCAGTTTAACTTAACCAAACGTGCCGAGACCACTATCGCCGGACTCCACAGAACCAAGCAGAGTATGCGAGAGCACAGTGGATCGCTGAAAGGTACGTAATTGCAATGCACAGCACATAAGTCGGACATACCCTAAACTAACCAAGCGTAACCAAACCTAACCAAACGTGGACTGACTAAACCTATCGTGCCGCGACCACTATTGCTGACCTCCCCAGTGTCATGCAGAACATAGTAGAGCTTACTAGAGCGCAGAAGCCAACCTTATAACTGTCCTTGCCGAGAAAGTCAAAGCTATCCAAACCTATCCCAAACACACATAACACGACCAAACGTAACCTAACCCTACCTAACGAGTCTGGACCTCTATTGCTGGCGTACTCAGAGAAAGCCATGTTATACTAGAGCACAGTAGAGTGCAGAAATTCATGGAGTCGCAGTGTAGAGCAGAAAAGTCGAAGGTACCCATGCCTAACCATAGCTTACATAACCTAACCTAACGTAGCCTCACTCAATAACACTAGACGCGACTACTATTTCTGGACGCCCCAGGGCCAAGCAGAATGCAGTAGAGCATAGTGGAGTGCAATGTCCACCGAATAACAGTGTATACCACGAAGGTCAAAGCAATCCTAACCAAACAGAAGGGAACGTGACGTAACCAAACGTAGCCTAACTCAACCTAACGTGACCAGACCACCATTAATGGCCACCTCGGTGTCGAACAGGGTGTGGTGGAGCAACGTAGATCGCAGAAATGAACCGACCAGCAGTGTATTGGACTTAAGACAAGCCTATCCTGTCCTAACCTGTCCAAATATAATGTAGTCACACGTATCATGACACAAACGAACGTGCCGAGACATCTATAGCTTGAATCCCCACAGCCAAGCAGAACCTACTAGAACTCAATAGATAGCAGGAGCCCAACGAATAACAGTGTATAGCACAAAGTCGAGCCTGTTCACTCTTACCCAACCGAACGAACCTAACCGAACGTAACACAACCAAACGTACCCTAACTCAAGCTGACCTGCCGCGACCACCATTGTTGACCTCCCCGAAGCAAAGCGGAAAACAATAGTGAGGAGTAGATCGGAGAAATTTATAGAATCGCTGTGTATACCAGAAAAGTCGAAGTTGCAAGAAACCTAACCCAAGCAAACATAATATAACCAAACAAAGCCTAAGCCACCCTAACGTGCCGAGACCACAATTGCTGCCCTCCAAAGAGCCAACGAGAGCACAGTGGATCGCTGAAAGGCACGTAATTGCAGTGTACAGAACATAAGTCGGACATACCCTAAACTAACCTAGCATAACCGAACCTAACCAAACGTGGACTGACTAAACGTATCGTGCCGCGACCACTATTGCTGGCCTCCCCAGTGTCAAGCAGAACATAGTAGAGCATACTAGAGCGCAGAAACCAACCTAATAACTCTCCTTGCCGAGAAAGTCAAAGCTATCCAAACCTACCCCAAACACACATAACACGACCAAACGTAACCTGACCCTACCTAACGCGTCTGGACCTCTATTGCTGGCGTACTCAGAGACAGCCATGTCATACTAGAGCACAGTAGAGTGCAGAAATTCATGGAGTCGCAGTGTAGAGCAGATAAGTCGAAACTACCCATGTCTAACCATAGCTGGCATAACCTAACCGAACGTAGCCTCACTCAATAATACTAGACGTGACTACTATTTCTGGACGCCCCAGGGCCAAGCAGAATACAGTAGAGCATAGTGGCGTGCAATGTCCACAGAATAACGGTGTATACCACGAAGGTCAAAGCTATCCTAACCAAACAGAGGGAAACGTTACGTAACCAAACGTATCCTAACTCAACCTAACGTGACCAGACCACCATTAATGGCCACCTCGGTGTCGAACAGAGTGTGGTAGAGCAACGTATAGCGCAGAAATGAACCGACTAGCAGTGCATCGGACTTAAGACAAGCCTATCCTGTCCTAACCTGTCCAAATATAATGTAGTCACACGTACCATGACACAAACGAACGTGCCGCGACATCTATAGCTTGAATCCCCAGAGCCAAGCAGAACATACTAGAACTCAATAGATAGCAGAAGCCCAACGAATAACAGTGTATAGCACAAAGTCGAACCTGTTCACTCTTAACCTAGCCGAACGTAACACAACCAAACGTACCCTAACTCAAGCTGACGTGCCGCGACCACCATTGTTGGCCGCCCCGAAGCAAAGCGGAAAACAATAGTGAGGAGTAGATCGGAGAAATTTATAGAATCGCTGTGTATACCAGAAAAGTCGAAGTTGCAAAAAACCTAACCCAAGCAAACATAATATAACCAAACAAAGCCTAAGCCACCCTAACGTGCCGAGACCACAATTGCTGCCCTCCAAAGAGCCACGCAGGGCATGCTAGAGCACAATATAGCGCAGAAGCCCATCGCATAGAAGTGTTCAGCGCAAATGTTATAGCCATCCCAAAAAAACTTAGCCTAACCCATCCTAACTGGACGTTACATGACTCATCACAACACGTCGAGACCGCTATTGGTGGCCTTCCCAGAGAAAAGATGAAAATATTAGAGCACACTATGGCCCAGAAATACAGCTAATGGCAGACAATAACTATAAAGTCAAAGCTACCATCTCCTAACCTAGCCAATCGAAACGCGACCAAACGTAATCTATCACAACCTAAGGTGCCCCGACCACTATTGCTGGCCTCCGCACAGCCAGGCAGAAAGCATTGGTGGAAAGTGGAAATCCATAGAACAGCAGTGTACATCAGAAAAGTCTGAGCCGCCCAAACCTAACGCAAACCAACTGAACATAACCAAACATAGCCTAACCCAAACTAGCGAACACAGGACACTATTTCTGCCCTCATCAGAGCCAAGCAAGACATACTAAAACATAGTAGATCGCAGAAATCCACCGAAAAGCAGTGCACAGCACAAAAGTTAAAGCTATCCTAACAAAACTGGGCCAAATTCAGCCTAACCGAACGTAACCTGACTCAACCTAACGTGCCCAGACCACTACTGCTGGACTCCCCAGGGCCAAGCTCAAAATATTAGAACGCTGTATGGCGCAGAAATCTACCTATAGGCAGAATATAGCTCTAGAGTCAAAGCTACCCTTCCTAACCTAGCCAATCGTAACACAACCAAACGTAACTTATCTCAACCTAACGTGCCGCGACCGGTATTGCTATCCTCCCCAGAGCCAAGAGGAACACACTGGTGAAGAGTAGAGCTCAGAAATCCATAGAATCGCAGTGTATGCCAGAAAAGTCGAAGCTAACCAAAACTAAACCTAGGAAAGTGGAACATAACCAAACATAGCCTAATCCAAACTAACGTGCCGAGAAGGCTATTGCTGCCCTCGCCAGATCCAGGCAGGACATACTAGAGCACAGTACTTCGCGTAAATCCACCGAATAACAGTGTACAGCACAAAAGTTAAAGCACTCCTAACCAAACTTAGCTTATCCCAAACTAACCGAACGCAACCTGACGGAACCCAACGTGGCGAGACCACCATTCCTGTCCTTCCCAGAGCCAAGCTGAATATATTAGAGCACTGTAGGGCGCAGAAATCCACCTAATAGCAGTCTATAGCTCTGAAGTCAATGCTACCCTCTCCTATCCTGACCAATCGTAACATAACCAAACGTAACCAAACTACCTGACGTCTCGCGACCGCTATTGCTGCCCTCCCCAGAGACAAGCCGGTAATGCTATTGCACAGTAGAGTGAAGAAACCACCGAATATCAGTGTACAGCGCAGAAATTAGAGCAGTCATTGCCAAACATAACCTAACCATACCAAACAGTACTCAACCTGACAAAACATAACGTGCCGAGGACACTATTGCTAGTCCTCTCAGATCCGAGCTCCATACATTGAAGTACTGTAGTGCGTAGAAATCCGCCTGATAGCAGGCTATGGCACTGAAATGAAAGCCATCCCCTCCAAGGCTAACCAAACGTAAAATAACCAAACGAAACCTAACCTATCCTGGGGTGCCGCGAACACATTTGCTGGCCTAGTGTGAACCAAGCAGAACACATTAGTGCGGAGTAGACCGCAGAAGTCAATAGAATCGCCGTGTATATCAGAATAGTCGGAACTACCAAAACCGAACGAAAACCAAGAGAATACAGCTAAACATAACCAAACTTAACCTAATGTGCCGAAACCACCATTGCCCCCCCCCGAGCGAAGCAGGACATACCAGAGCACACTAGAGCGCAGATGTCTACCGAATAACTGTGTACAGCGCAAAATTTAAAGCTATCCTAACGAAACATGTTCTAATCCAGGCTACCCGGCTGTAACCCGACTCAACTTAACGTGCCGAGACCACCTTCCCTGTCCCTCCCAGAGCCAAGCTGAAAATGTTACAGCCTTGTAGGGCGCAGAAATCCACCTAACAGTGGACCATCGCACTGAATTCGAAGCTATCCTCTCCTAACCTAACCAGCAGTAACATAACCGAACGTAACATAACTCAACCAAACGTGCCACGACCACTATTGCTGTTCTCCCCAGAGCTAAGCAGAACACACTTGTACAGAATAGAACGCGGAAATCCATAGAATCGCAATAGATATCACTAAAGTCGAAGCTGCCCGAACATAACCCGAACCATCAGAACATAGCCAAATATAGCCTAATTCAAACTAAAGTGCCGAGACCGATACTGCCGCCCTCCCCAGAGCCAAGCGGGGCATACTGGACCGCAGTAGAGCGCAGAAATTCACCGAATACCAGTGTCCAGCAAAAAAGCTAAAACTACCTTTACCAAACATAGCCTTACTGCACCTAACCGAACGTAGCATGACTCGTCGTAACGTGCCGACACCACTATTGCCGTGCTTGCCAGAGCCAATCTGAAACTATTAGAGCGCTGTAGGGCGCAGAAATTCGCCTAATGGCAGACTATAGCAATAAAGCCAAAGCTTTTCTCTCCTAACAGAGCCAATCGTAAAATCACCGAACGTAAGCTAACTCAACCAAACGTGCCGAGACCGCTGTTGCTGCCCTCCACAGAGCCAAGCAGGAAATACTAGAGCGCCGACGGGCACAGAAATGCATGGAATAGCTGTGTACGGCGCAAAAGGTAAAGCTATCCTGACCAAACATTGCCTAACCCAACCTAACCGAACGTAACATGTCTCAACTTAACGTGCAGAGGCCAATATTGCTGGCCTTCCCGGAGCCAAGCTGAAAGCATCAGAGCACAGTAGGGCGTCGGAATCCACCTAACAGCAGACCACGGCACTAAAGTTCTAGCTTTCCTCTCCAAACCTAGCCTATCGTAACGTTACCAAACGTAGCCAAACTAAACCTAACGTTCCGCGACCGCTATTGCTTGCCTGCACAGAGGCGTGGAGAAGATATTAGTGGAGAGTGGAACGCAGACATCTATATAATCTCAGTGTGTATCGGAAAAATCGAAGCTACCCAAGCTTAACCGGAACCAACAGAACATAGCCAAACATAGCCTGACACAACCTAACGTGCCGAGACCGCTCTTTTTGCCCTCGCGAGAGTCAAGCTGGACATTCCAGAGCACAGCAGAGCGCAGAAATCCAGCGAAAAACAGTGTACAGAAACAAAGTTTAAGCAATCATGACCAAAATTAACCTAGACCAACCTAACCGAACGTAAGCTGGCACAACGTAAAGACCCGGGACGCATATTGCTGGCAATCCCAGAAGAAAGCTGGAAATATTGGAGCACAATAGGGCGCAGAAATCCACCTAATGTCAAACTGTAGCATTAAAGCCAAGGCGGGCCTCTCCTGAGCTAGCCGTTCGTAACATAACCGTAGGTAACCTAACTCAACCTAACGTGCCGCGACATCTGTTGCTAGCCTCCACAGGGCCAAGCTGAACACATTAGTGGAGAGTTGAGCGCAGAAGTCCATAGAATCGCAGTTTATATCTGAAATGACATAGCTACCCAAAGCTAACTCACACCAACAGGATAAAACCAAACGTTGCTTAATTCAATCTAACGTGCCCAGACCGCCTTTACGCCACTCCCCAGAGCCAAGCCGGACAAACTTGAGCACAGTAGGGCGCAGATTCCCAACGAATAGCGGTGTACATGGATAACGTTAAAGCTACCATGACCAAACGTAGCCTGACCAAAGCCAACCGAACGTAATATGACCAAACATAACGTGCCATGACCACTATTGCTCGCCTTCCTGGAGACCAGCTGAAAACATTAGAGCACTGTGGGGCTAACGAATCCACCTGATACCAGACTATAGTACTAAAGACAAAGTTATCCCCTCCAAATATAGCCAACCATAACATAAATGAACGTAGCCTGACCACACCTAACGTGCCGCCACCTCTATGGCTGGCCTCCACAGTGCCAAGCAGGGCACGTTAGTGGAGAGAGGAACGCAGAAATCCATAGAATCGCAGTGTATATCAGAATAATCGAAGCTACCCAAACCTAACCCAAAAGAACAGAACATACACATACATAGCATAACTGAACCTAATGTGCTGAGACCGTCATTGCTGTCCTCCATAAAGCCAAGCAGGACATACTAGAGCACAGTAGAGCGCAGAAGTCCACCGAGTAGCAGTGTACAGCACAAAAGTTGAAGTTACCCTTACCAAACGTAGCCTAACCCAGTCCAACCGAACGTAACCGAACGGAGCATACTCTACCTAACATTCCGAGAGCGCTATTGCTGCCCTTCCCAGGGACAAGCAGGACATACTAGAGCACAGAAGGTCGCAGAAATCCACCGGAAAGCAGTGTAGAGCTCAAAAGTTGAAGCTATCCTAACCAAGCTCAGCCTAACCCAACTTAATCAAACATAACCTGACTCAACTTAACTTGCCGAGACGACAATTGCTGGCCTTCCCAAAGCAAAGCTGTAAACATTTGGACACTGTAGGGCG
>NW_016924315.1:15919-28102 GCF_001483705.2 Eufriesea mexicana
CTAACAAAACCTAACGTGCCGCGCCCACTATTGCTGGCCTCCCCAGAGCCATGCAGAGTACATTAGCGGAGAGTGGAACGCGGAAATCCGTAGAACTCGTACATCAGAAATATCAAAGCTACCCAAGCCTTACCCAGACCTATATAACATAACCGAACAAAGCATATCTCAACCTAACGGGCCGAAACTACTATTGCTGCCAACCCCAGAGCCAAGCAGGACAAACAAGTGCACAGTAGAGCACAGAAATCCCACGAATAGCAGCGTACAGCGAAAAATGTTAAAGCAATCCTGATCAAACATAATCTATCCCAACCTAGCCAAATTTAGCTTGAGGAAACATAAGGTGCCGAGAGGACTGTTGCTGGCTTTCTCACAGCCAAGTTGAAAATATTAGAGCACCGTAAGGAGCAGAAATGCATCTAATAGCAGATTGCAGCACTAAAGTCAAAGCTACCTTCTCCTAACCTAACCAACCGTAACGTAGCCAAACGTAACATATCGCATGATAACGTGCCGAGACCGATATCATTGCCCTACCCAGAGGCAAGCTGGACAAACCAGAGCACAGTAGAGCGCAGAAATCGAACGAATTGCAGTGTAGAGCACAAAAGTTAAAGCAATCCAGACAAAACATGGCCCGACGCAACCTAACCGAAGTTAACCTGTCTCGTCATAACGTCCCGAGACCTCTATCGCCGGCTTTGCCAGAGCGAAGCTGAAAACATTGGAGCAATGTAGGACGCACAGATCCACCTAATAGCAGACTATAGCACTTATGGCATAGCCAACCTCTCCTAACCTAGAGAATCGTAACATAGCCGAACGGATCCTAAGTTATCCAGACGTGCCGCGGCCAATATTTATGGCCTCCCCAGAGCCAAGTTTGACATACTAGAGCGCACTAGAGCGCGCAAGTCTACTGCATAGCAGCGTAAAGCACAAAAGTTAAAGCTATCCTGACCAAACTTAGCCAAAGCCAACCAAGCCGAGCATAACATGACCCAACATAACGTGCCGATATCACTATTGCTGTCCTTCCCAGAGCAAAGCAGAGCATATTAGAGCACAGCAGGGAGGATAAATCCACGGAATAGCAGTGTATTGTACGATGGCCAAATCCATCGTATCCAAACGTAACCAAACCTCACCTAACCAGTCGTAACGTATCTCAAACAAACGTGCCACGCCGACAGTTGCTGGCCTCCACAGAGAGAATAGGAAGCTGGTAGAGCAACGCAGAGGGCAGATACCGACCGAATAGCAGTGTACAACACGAAAGCCAAAGTTATCCAAACGAAACATATCCTAGCCTCGCCGAGCCAAGGGTAACGTATCTCAACCTAGCGTGCCGAGACCACTATTGCTCACCTACCCAGAGCCAGGCAGAACATATTGGAGCGCAGAAATACACCGTGTATCCGTGTATAGCACAAAAGTCAAAGCTAACCCTAGCCTAACGGCTACAAATCATATCCTAACCTAAACAAACGTAACGTAACCAGACATAACCTACCACTTCCTAACGTGCCGAGATATCTATTGCTGCCCTCTCCTGTGCCAAACAGTACATAGTAGGGGTGAGTAGGGCGCAGAAATCCACCGTATAGCAGCGTAGAGCACAAAAGACAAAGATATTATATCCTAACCTAACCGAACGTAACATAACTCAAATCAACGTGCCTACACCACTATTGCTGACCTCCCCAGAAACAAGCAGAATATTCCAGAGCACAGTAGAGTACAGAAATCAGTCCCAATGCAGTATATAGCACAAAAGTCAGTGCTGTTCTGACCAAACTTATCTTAACCGTACATAACCAAGCGTATGCTTACTATACCAAACGTGCCGCGACCACTATTGCTGGCATCTCCAGGGCCAAGCAGATCATACCAGAGCACATTCGCGGGCAGAAGACCATCAAACGACTGTTTGTGCCAAGATGGTCAAAGCAATCCATACCCAACCTTAACTAATATAACTTAACCAAACGCAGCCTAACACAACCTAACGTGCCGGGACTACCATCACTGGCATCCAACGATCCAAGCAGAGCATGCCAGAGCAATGTAGAGTGTAGAAATCCACCGAATAGAGGAATATTGCCAAAAGTCACAGCTATCCAATCCTATCCTAGCAAATCGAAACACTACCAAGCGTATCCTATCAAAACCTACCGCGCAGCAACCACCATTGCTGGCCTCCCCAGAGTCGAGCAGTGTAAAGTACAGCACAGTAGAGCGCAGAAACCAACCGAATAGCAATGTATAGCTTTAAAGTCAAGGATATCCTACCCTTACAAGACCAAACCGAACCTAACCAAACGTAGGATGACTAAGCCTAACGTGCCGTGACTACTATTTCTGGCTTCCCTATAGACAAGCTGAATACGATAGGGCACAGCAGGTGTCACACAGGTGCGTGGAATATCAGTATTGAGCACTTATGTCAATGCTACCCTATCCAAACCCAACACAGCCCAACATAGCAAAACGTATTCTGACTGAGCCTAACGTGCCGCGTCCAGTACTGTCGGCCTCCACAGAGGAAAACATAGCATAGTAAAGGAGAGCAGATCGCAGAGATCCAATGAAACGCAGTGTTTCGCAGAAAAGTCGGAACTGCTCGAATCTAACCAAGGCTCACATAACCTGACCAAACGTATCATGTTTCAGCCTAACCTGCCGAGACCCCCATCACTGGCTTCCGCGGAGCGATGCAGAACATACGAGAGCACATTAGAGTGCAGAAGTGCACCGAACATCAGTGTATGCCAAGAGAGTCAAGGTTACCCAAGCATAACCCAAGCAAACGCAACCTAACCAAACGTAGCCTATCACAAACTAAGGATCCGAGACCAATACTACAGGCCACCCCAGGGTCGTGCAGAGCATTGTGGAGCAATGAAGGGTGCAGAAACACACCGGGTTGCAGTGTACAGCACAAGAGTCATAGTTATCTTAGCCTAACGTAATCAAGCAAAATGAAGCCAAACGTAACCTTACAGGACCTAACGTGCCTAGACCACTGTTGCTGACCTCCCCAGACCAAAGCAGAATATACTAAAGCACACGGGAGCACATAACTCAGCCGCACTGAAGTGCAAAGCGCAAAAGTCAAAGATATCCTAACCTAACCTGAAATAACCTGACTTAGCCGAACGAAACCTAACGCAATCTAACGTGGCGTGTCCACCATTGCTGGCATCTACAGCACCAAGGAGAGCATATTAAATGGCGGAAAAGTGCAGAAAGCCACCGAATAGTAGTATATAGCAAATAAGTCAAATATTCCCTAACATAACCTCTCCCAACTTAATACGACTACGACTACGATTGGTGACTGTTGGCCACCCCAGAGCCAAGCAGAACATACCAGAGCACGGTAAGGTGCAGAAGACCGCCGAACAACAGTTTACACCACGAAGGTCAAAGAAATCCGGACATAACCCAAATCTATGTAACCAAACCAAACGTAGCGTAACGCAAACTAACGTACCAATGCACTATTACTGGCCACCGCCGAGTTGAGCAGAGTATAGTAGAGCAATGTAGAGCGCAGAAGTCCACCGAAAAGCGGTGTATGGCACAAAAGTTGCAGCCATCCTGTCTTAACGTAACGAAACACAAGACAACCGAACACGACATAACTCTACCTAAAGTGCGTATGCCACTATTGCTGACCTCCACAGGTCCAAGCAGAACCTACTAGAGCACACTAGAGCGCTGGAATCCGGTGGAATATCGGTGCATTCCACGAGAGCCAAGGCAATCCGAACCTGACCCGAACTAACGTAGCGTAACCTAACGTAGTGTACATTAACCTAATGTGCTGACAGCACTATCGCTGGCGTCCCGAGAGTCGAGCAGAGAGCAGTAGAGCAATGTAGAAAGTAGAAATCCTCCGAACAGCGGAGTACAGCACAGCAGTCAACGCTACCCTATCCAAACCTAACCAATCGTGACATAAGCAGACGGAACGTAACAGAGTCTGATGCGCTACAAACGATATTTCTGGCCTCACAGGGGCTAAGAAGAGTATAGCAGAGTAATGTAGAGCGCTGGAGCCATCCGAATAGCAGCGTATAGCTCAAAAGTCACAGCTATCCAAACCAAACCTATCCAAAGCTAGCCTAACCAAATGCAGCATAACTCAAACCAACGTGACGAGAGCACTATTCCCGGCTTCCACAGAGAGAAGCAGATTGTGCTAGCGCACAGAGGAGGGCAGAAGTCCACCGAATAGCAATGTGTAGCGCAAAAGCCAGAGCTATGCTATCATAACCTAACCAAACGTAACATAACAAGAAGCAATATAACTCAGACTAACCTGCCGAGTACAATATAGCTGTCCTCCCCATAGCGAAGCAGAATACGCTAGAGCAGAGTAGAGCGCAGAAATCCACCGAATGCAGCGTGTAGCACAAAAGTCAAAGGCATAGTAACTAAACTTAACCCAACCTAACCTAACCAAGGGTAACGTAACTCAAAGGAACGTGCCGAGGGCACTATTGCTGGTCCTCCCAGAGCCAAGCTAAAAACACTAGAGCCCTGCAGGGCGCAGAAATCAATATAATAGCAGACTGTAGCACTAAAGTTAAAGCCATCCTCTCCTAACCTAATCAATGGTAACGTGACCAAACGCAACATATCTCATCCAAACGTGAATAGACCACCATTGCTGGCCTTCCCACGTCGAAGCGGAAAATATTAGAGGGCTATAGGACGCAGGAATCAACATAATAGCAGATTATGGCACTAAAGTTGAAGCTATCCTCTCCTAACATAACCAACCGTTACATAACCGGACGTAACATAACTCAACATAACGTGCCGCGACCACTATTGCTGGCCTTCCTAGAGCCAAGACGAAAACACTACAGCACTGTAGGGCGCAGAAATGCACCTAACAGCAGACTGTGGCACTAAAGCCAAAGCTATCCTCACCTAACCGGACCAAACGTAATTTAAACCAACGTAAGGTAACTTAAACTAACGTGCCGCGACCACAATCGCTGCCTTCCCCAGAGCCAGGCAGGACAGGAGGAGGGCAGAAGTCTTCCGAACAGCAGTGTAAAGCAGAAAAGTAAAAGGTACCCTGACCAAATACATCCTAGACCAACGTAGCCGAACGAAAGCTGACAAAATGTAACGTGCCGATACCGCTATTGCTCGCCCTCCCAGAGGCAAGATGAAAACATTAAAGCACTCTAGGGAGCAGAAATCCGCCTAATTGCAAACTATGTCACTATAGTCAAAGCAATCCTCTCCTAACGTAGCCAACCGTAAGAAAACCAAGCATATCGTAACTCAGCCAAGCGTGCCGTGACCACTAATGCTGGACTCCACAGTGCCAATCGTAACACGCTAGAGGGGAGTAGATCGCGGAAAGCCAAATAGTCGCAGTTTATATCGGAAAAGTCATAGCTACCCAAGCCTAAACCAAACCAACGGAACACAACCTGACATAGCCTGACCCAAACTACCGTGCCGAGACCGCTATTGCTGCCCTCCCCAGTGCCAAGCAGGACATGGCAGTGCACAGTAGAGTGCAGAAATCCACCAAACAACAGTGTACAGCACAAAAGTTAAAGCTATACCGACCAAGCTTTGTCCGACCCAACCTGACCGAAGCTAACCTGACACATCATAACGGGCCGAGACCAGAATCGCTTGCGTTGCCAGAGAGAAGTGGAAAATATTAGAGCACTCTAGGGCGCAGAAATCGACCTAATAGCAGACTACAGCACTAAAGGCGTAACTATCCTCTCCTAACCTAGATAATCGTATCATACCCGAACGTATCCTAACTTACACTGACGAGCCGCTACCACTATTCCTAGCCACCCCAGAGCCAAGCAGAACATACTAGAGCGCAGTGGAGCGCAGAAGTCCACCGAATGACCGCGTACAGCACAAAAGTTAAAGCTGTACTTACCAAACATATCCTAAACCAACCTAACCGAACGTAAACTGACTCAACATAACATGCAGAGACCACTATTGCTGGACTTCCCAGAGACAAGCTGAAAATATTAAGGCACAGTAGGGTGCAGAAATCCGCCTAATTGCTGACAATGGTACCAAAGTCAAAGCAATCCTCCCTTAACATAGCCAACCGTAACACAGCCGAACGCAACGTAACTCAACCTAACGTGCCGCGACCACTATTTCTGGCCTCCCCATAGTCAAGCGGAACACACAAGTGGAGAGCGGACCGCAAAGATCAATATAATCGCAGTGTATAGCAGGAAAGTAAAAGCTACCCAAGCCAAACCCAAACCAACAGAACAAAACCAAATATAGCCTGACATAACCTAACGTGCCGAGACCTCTATTCTTGCCTTCCCCACAACCAAGCAGGTCGCGCTAGATCATAGTGGAGCGCAGTAATCCATTGAATAGCAGCGTACAGCCCAAAAGCTGGAGCTATCCTTACCAAACATTGTCTAACCCAACGTAACCGAACGTAAACTGACTCAACATAACAAACATAACCTAACGTGCCGAGACCTCTATTCTTGCCTTCCCCACATCCAAGCAGGTCGCGCTTGATCATAGTGGAGCGCAGTAGTCCATTGAATAGCAGCGTACAGCCCAAAAGCTGGAGCTATCCTTACCAAACATTGCCTAACCCAACGTAACCGAACGTAAACTGACTCAACATAACATGCCGAGACCACTATTGCTGGACTTTCCAGAGACAAGCTAAAAATATTAAGGCACAGTAGGGTGCAGAAATCTACCTGATAGTAGACAATAACACTAAAATCAAAGCCGACCTCTTCTGACCTAACCAACCGTAGCATAACCAAACATTACGCAACTCAACCTAACGTGCCGCGACCATTATTGCTGGCCTCCCCAGAGCCGAGTAGGCTATAGTAGAGCAACGATGCGTACAGAAACACACCGAATAGCAGTTTATGGCACAAAGGTCGAAGCTACACTAGTCAAACATAACCAAACGTAGCATAGCAGAACGTATTGTAACGCAATCTAACGTGCCTGGACCACAATTACTGAGCACCCAGCGTCAGGCAGGCATATCAGAGTACAGTAGAGCGCAGAACTACACCTCACAGCAGTGTGCAGCACAAAAGTTCAAGCCATTTTTTCCCAACTCATCAAACCTTAGAATAACCAAACGCAACATACCGCAAAATTATGTGCAGCGGCCGCTATTGCTATGTTCCGCAGATACAAGCACAGTATAGTAGAGCACATTAGAGTGCAGAATTGCTCAGAAAAGCAGTGTATAGCAAGAAAGCCAGATCCATCCCAACATAACAAAGGCAATCATAGCCTACACAAACGTAGCTTAATGCAACCTCACGTGCCGGAACCATTAACACTGGCTTCCGCAGAGTGGAGCAGGGTATAGTGGAGCAATGTAGAACGTGTAAACTCAACGAATAGCAGCCTCTAGCACAAGAATCAAAGCTATCCTAGCCTAACCTAACCAAACATAACTCAACCAAACTTAACCGAACTACACCAAACGTGCATAGACCTCTTCTGCTGACATCCTCAGAGCCAAGCAGAAGATACCAGAGCGCAGCATAGCTCAGAAATCCACCGAATAGCAATAAACAGTACAAAAGTCAAAGCTATCCTCCCCTAACATAACCAAACGTGATATAACATAACCTAACGTGACGCGACCACTCTTACTGGCATCCGCGGAGACAAGCATATGCTCGCAGAGCAATGCAGAGTGCGTATATCTATCGTAAAGCAGTGGAAAGCATAGGAGACAGAGATACACCTACCAAACTCAGCGTAACCTAATCCAAACGTACGTAATCTAACACAACATATCGTACCGCGACCACCATTCCCGGCCTGCCAGGGACATGCAGATCATATTAGATGTGAGTGGGGCGCGAATATTCCTATAATCGATGTGTATAACAGAAAAATCAAAGCTATACAGGCCTCACCCGCGGTAACATAAACAAGCCAAACGCAAGCAAACAGAATATATCGCGTGACGCCCGCCGTTGCTGGTGTCCCCAGGGTCGAGTAGAGTATATTACGACAACGAAAGCCCTAGATGTCTACTGAATAGCAGTGTGTGGCACAAAGGTCAAAGGTAACCTATACTAACCTAACCAAACGAGATACAAACAAACGTAACCTAACTCAACATAACGCACCGCGGCTGCAATTTCCGGCCTCCCCGGAGCAAAGGAGATAATATTAGATCAAAGTAGAGCACAGAAATCCACCGAATAGCAGTGTATTCCACGAAAGTCAAGTCTATCGTATACTAACCTAACCAAACGTAGCATAGGCAGGCGTAACGTAACCCAACCTGACGTGTCACGAACGGCATTGCTGGCCTCACGAGAGCTAGGCAGAGTATGGCAGAGAAACGTACAACAATGAAATATTCCGAATAACAGTGTAAAGCACAGAAGTCAATGCCATCCTATCCAAACCTGACCAAACCTAACCAAAACAATCGTAGTTTAACTCATCCTGACGTGCGGCCACCATTACTGCTGGTCTCACGAGGGTAGAGCAGATTATAGTAGAGCAATGTTGGGTGCTGAAATCCACAGAATTGCAGTGTATAGCAAAAAAATCAGGGCCATCCTAACCGAATATAGCCAAACCTAACCTAGCCAAACATAACCTAGCTAAACCGAACGAGTAACGACCACCATTTCTGGCCTCCCCAATGTCAAGCAGATGCTTGTAGAGCAATGCTGAGCACAGACATCAACCGAAGAGCAGTGTATAGCACAAGGGTTAAAGCTATATTACCAAACTTTACCAAACATAACATTACCAGGCGTAGCATAACACAATCAATCCTGCCACGACCGCTATTCCTGGCTTCCACAGGGACAAGCAGATGCCAGTAGAGCAATGCTGTGCACAGATGAATAGCAGCGTATTGCACAAGGGTCGTTGGTATACTAACCCAACCTATCTGAACCTTGCCATGCCATGCGTAACCTGACTCAAACTTGCGTGACGTGACCAGCCCTGCTATCCACCGCAGAGCCAAGCAGAACATACTAGAGCACAGTACAGCGCAGAAATTCAGCGTATAGCGGTGTATAGCACGAAAGTCGAGGCAATCCTGTCGTAACCGAATCAAGCTTGACGCAACCAAACGCAGAATAACTCTTCCTGACGTGCCGAGACATCAATTTCTGCCCTCCTAAAAAGCCATGGAGATCATGTTAGAGGAGAGCAGAGCGCATAAGTCCATAGAATCGCTGTGCATGACACAAAAGTCGAAGCTGCACTATCCTAGCATAGCCAAACGTAACACTGCCGAACGTAGCATAACTAAACCTAACGCGTCGAGACCACCGTTGCTTGCCACACCAGAGCAAAGCTGAATACGCTAGAGCGCAGTAGAGCGCAGTTATCCACCGCATTGCAGTCTGCAGCACCAAAGTCAGAGATATCCTAACCTAATCTGTCCTAACCTAGGCAAGCCAAGCGTAAACTAACTAATCAAAACGCGCCGCGAATAATATTGCTGGCATCCACAGAGACAGGCAGGGCATAACAGAACAATCTATGGCGCCGAGTTCTGCCAAATTGCGGTGTATAGCCTAAAAATCAAAGCCACCCTATCTTTGCATAACATATCGTAATATAACCGAACGTTATGCGTCTCAAACTAAGTGCCGACGCCACTGTTTCTGGCCTCCACAGAGTCAAGCAGGACACGCTAGAGCACAGCAGAGAGCAGAAGTCTTCAGAACAACAGTCTATACCACGAAAGTCAAAGCAATCCAAACATAACCCAATTCAACATAACCTAACCAAGCGTAGCCAAACTCAACATAACGTGCTGAGACGGCTATTGCTGGTCTTCCCAGAGTGGGGCAGAGTACAGTAGAGCAATGTAGAGCGCAGAAATCCAACGAACAGGAGTGTAAAGCACAGGAGACAAATCTACCCTATCCTTACCCAACCAAACGTAACATAAGCGGGCGTAACATAACCCTACCTGACGTGCCACGACTGGTAATGCTGCCCTTAAGGGAGCTAAGCAGAGTATAGCAAAGCAGTGAGGGACGCAGAAATAGTGCGAATAGCAGTCTATAGCGCAAAGTCAATGCTATCCTTACGTAACACAAGCTTACCTAACGTAATCAAACATAACATAGAACAACCTAACGTGACCAGGGCACTATTCCTAGCAGGCAGAGTGTGCTAACGTACAGGGGATAACAGCAGTCCATGGAATAACAGTTTGTGGCACAAAAGTCAAAGCCAGCCTAACCTAGCACAACGTATCCTATTCTAAACAAACGTAATATTTCTCAACCTACCGTGTGACAACCACTACTTCTGGCCACCCGCAAGTTGAGCAAAGTATGGTAAAGCATAGTCGAGAGCAGAAATCTACTGAACTGGCGTGCATGTCGCAAAACTCAAAGCTACCCTGTCCTAACCTAACCAAACGTAACATAGCCAAACGCAACATAACTCAGACTAATGTGCCGAGACGAATACTGCTGGTATGCCTACATCTAAGCAATTTATACTACGGCACAGCAGACCACAGAAATTCTAGGAATATCTGTGTGCTGCTCGCAAGTCAAAGCTACCCTAACCAAACTTGTCCTAACCTCATATAACCAAACGTAACCTAACACAACCCAACGCGCTACGACCACTACTGCTCTCATCCCGAGAGATGAGCAAAGTATAGTAAAGCAACATAAAGCGCAAAAATCCGCCGAATAGCAGTGTATGGCAGCGAAGTCAAAGCTACCCTATCCTAACCGTACCAAACGTAACATAACATATCCAAACGTGGGCTAACTCAGACTATTGTGCCGAGAACACAATCACAGGGCGCCGCTGAGACGAGCAGAGCACAATAGAGCAATGTAGTGTGTAGAAACCTACTGCATGCCGGTGTATAGCACAAAAGTCAAAGGTATCCTAACCTAACCAAAGCAAACATATCCTAACGAAACGTAACCTAACACAGCCCAACGAGCCACGGCCACCATTTCAAGCATTCCCAGAACGAAGCAGGGGATACTAAATCACAGTAGAGCGCAGAAATCTGCCGAAAAACATTGTAAAGCACAAAAGTCAAAGATAGCCTATTATAACCTAACCAAACGTAACCCACCCAAAAGCAGCCTAACTCAAACTATCGCGCCGAGACCACTGTTGCTGGCCTCCCCAGCCCCATTCAGAGCATATCAGACACAGTAGAGCGCAGAAGTTCACCGAACAGCAGTGTATATCAGAAAAGTCAAAGCTACCCCATCCTAACCTAACCAAACGTAACATAAGCGGTCGTAACGTGTCCCAACCTGACCTGCCAGGAGCGCTATTGTTGGCCTCCCCAGAGCCAAGGAGAACATACTAGAGCACAGTACAGAAAGGAAATCCAACGTATAACAGTGTATGGCACAACAGTCAAAGCTACCCTATCCTCACCTGGACAGACGTAACGTAATCGTGCATAGCATAACTCTTCCTAACGTGCCGAGACATCTACGGCTGCGCTCCTCAGAGCCAAGCAGAGTATACTAGAACGCAGTATAGCGCAGAAGTCCACCGGATAGCAGTGTATGGCAGAAAAGTCTATGCTATCCTATACTAAACTGTCCGAATGTAACATAACTGAACGTTATCTGACAAAACTTATCTCACTACGACCGCCATTGCTGGCCTCGCGAGAATCATACAGAGTATAGCAGAACAATGTAGAACGTCGAAATCGAACGAACTGCATTGTATAGCACAAAAGTCGAAGCTATCCCAACCAAACCAAACCAAGCCTAGCCTAACCAAACTGAACATAACCCAATCCAACCTGCCGCGACCGCTTTTCCTGGCGTCCACAGACACAAGCAGATTGTGATACCGCACAGCAGGGCGCAGAGTTTCACAGTATATCAGTGTGTAGCACCGCATTCGAAGCTACCCTAACCTAACGCAACGTAACCTAACCCAGCTGATGGTATTCTCACTCAAACTAAGGTGCCGCTTCCACCATTCCTGGCCTCCAGAGAGTAGAGCAGAGTATAGTGGAGCAGTGTAGAGCGCGGGAATCCACCGAAGGGCAGTGTAAAGCATGAAAGCCAAATCCATCCTAACATAACCATAGCAAACACAGCCTATTCAAACGTAGCCTAATTCAACATAAAGTGCCGGAACAACCACTACCGGCCTCCCCAGGGTGGA
>NW_016924316.1:0-3592 GCF_001483705.2 Eufriesea mexicana
AAATCGTACGCATTGCAGTGAGTAGCACAAAAGTGTAAGATATCCTAGCCAAACGTGTCATAAACTAACCTAACCAAACGTAACATACCTCAACCTATCCAGCCGCGGTGACTACTGCTGTGGTCCGCGGAGACAAGCGCAATATGATAGAGCGCAGAAGGGCACATAAACCCATATAATGCCTGTGTGGGGCACAAAAGAGTCTAGGATATCCAAAGCTAACCTATCTAAACGAAACCTAACTCAACCTAACGCGCCGCGGTCACTATTTTTGGCCTTCTCAGAGCAAAGCAGGGCATATTAGATCACAGTGGAGCGCAGCAATCAACCGCATGGGAGTGCATAGCACAAATTCAAAGCTGTCCTGTCCTAACCTTGCCAAACATAGCGTAACCAAACGCAAGCTATCCACACTTAGTGGCCCTACACAGTCATTGATGACCTCCCCAGGGCCTAGCGCAATATACTACAGCACAGTAGATAACAGATATCCATGCAGTTTCAGTGCATAGCCCAATGGTCGAGGATAACCTGAGATAACCAGACAAAGCCTAACCCAACCTAACGTTGCATGAGTCGGCATAACGTCCCAAGGCCGCAATAGATGCCTTTCGTAGAGACATGCTGAGTATATCAGATTGCAGTGGATGGCCGAATTCCACCGAACAGCAGTGTTTATCTCAAAGGTCAACGTTATCATATCCTAACTTAACCAAACGTAACATAACCAAGTGCAAGATAATCCAACCTGACGCGCATGGACCACCAGTGCTAGGCTCCCCAGTGCCAAGCGGATCATACCGGGGCAAAGTAGAGCGCAGAAATCCACCGAAAAGCCGTGTATACCACGAAAGTCCGAGCTATGCAAACCTTACACAAGGAAACGTAACCTAGCCAAACGTAATCTATCTCAACCTAACGCGGAGCGATCATTATTGCAGACCTCCACAGAGTCAAGAAAAGCATATAAGAGCAGAATGGATCGCAGGAAACCATCGAAACGCAGTGTGTAGCAGGAAACTCGGGGCTGGCCTCAACAAACTTAGCCAATCGTAAAATACACAACCGTAACCTTGCACAACCTAAGGACATGCTACTGCTATTGCTGGCCCTCCCACAGCCGTGCAGAGCAGAGTACAGCGCAGATATCCACCGAATATCAGTATATAGCACGAAAGTCAAAGCTATCCGAAGCTAATCCAAACAAGCGTAAGCTAACCAAACGATGGGTAACCTAGTCCAACGTGACGAGACCACCATTGCTGGCGTCCTCAGAGAAAAGCAGAGCATATTAGGGCACAGTAGAGCACAGCAATCCCCCGAATAGCAGTGTATAGCAGAAAAGTCGATGCTATCACGTCCCAGCCTAACCCAAACCAACCAAGCCAAACCTAATCCAACGATATCTAACTAAACCTAACGTGCCGTGACCATTATTGCTGGCATCCGCAGAAACAAGCAGAGCACATTAGAGGTGTGTAGAACGCAGAAATCCATATGATCGCAGTGTATAGCAGAAAAGTCGATAGAATCGAAACCCAAACAGTTCTAACATAGCATAACCAAACGAATCATATCTCAACCTAATGTGCCAACACCTCTATTACTGGCGTCCTCTCCGCCAAGGGGAACATACTAGAGCTCTGTATAGCGCAGAAGTCCATCGCATTACAGAGTAAAGCACAAAAGTCAAAGATACCTTATCATAACATGACCAAACCTAACCTAACCAAACGTTGCATAACATAAAGTAATGAGCCGATACCAATTTTGCTGTCTTTCCCAGTGCTAAGCTGAACATACTAGAGCACATTAGAGTGCTGAAATCCGCCGAATGGCAGTGTATAGCGCAAAAGTCAAAGCTATCCTCTCCTAACATAGCCAAGCGTAACATAACCGAACGTAACCTAACTCGATCTAAAGTGCATCGACCACTATTTCTGGGCTCCACAGGGCCTAGCGGGATACAGTACAGCAGAGTAGAGTGCAGAAATCAAACGAATAACCGTTTATAACGCGAAAGTCAAAGGCACACAATCCTAACCCAAACCTACGTAACATAACCAATGACACAACCTGACGTTCCGAGACCACAATTACCGTGATACACAGAGCCAAGCAGAGCATGGCAGCGCACAGTATAGCGCAGAAATCCGCCGAATAGCAGTGTATAGAAGAAAAGTGAATTCTATCCTCTCCGTGCCTTACAAATTGTAACAAACCAAAACGCATCTTAACTCAACACAACGTGCAGCGACCGCCATTACTGGCAACCTCAGAGTCGTGCAGAGTATATTAGAGCAAGGTAGAGCGTGGAAATCCAGCGAATAGCAGTGTATATCGCAAAGGTCGATGTTATAATATCCTAACCCATCCAAATATAATAAAACGAAACGTTACCTAAGCCAACCAAACGTGCCGAGACAACTATTGCTGGATTCCCCAGAGCCGAGGAGGACGCACTAGAGAACAGTAGAGCGCAGGGCGCCATCATATATCTGCGAATAGCAGAAGTGTCAAATATACCCTATCCCTACGTGGCCAATCCTAAACCAACCAAACGCAGACTAACTAAACCTAACGAGACCAGGCAACTATTGCTGGCCTCCCCAGTGCCAAGCAGAACGCACCAGAGAGCAGTAGTGCGCAGAAGTCCACCGAATAGCTGTGTACACAGCGAAAGTCGAAGCAATGCATACTATACCAAAGCCAATATGAACTAACCAAACGTAGCATGTATAGAACCAACGTGCCGAATCCACAATTGATGGCCTCCTCAGTGTAAAGCAGAGCGTATTAAAGCACAGTAGAGCGCAGAAATCCACCGAATTGGTGTGAATAGCAAAAAAGGCAAAGCTATCCTCCCCAAACCTAGCCTAACCTAACAGGACCGAATAACCTAACTTAACCTTCAGTGGCATGGCCACTATTTCTGGCCTCCTCTGAGTCGAGCAGAGTGCGGTAGAGCAATGTAGAGCGCAGAAATCCACCGAATAGCAGTGTATAGCGCAAGAGTCAAAGCTATCCATGCCTAAGCCAAACAAACGTAGAATAACAAAACGCAACATATCTCGTCCGAACGAACGGAGGCCAAAGCTGCTGGCGTAACCATATCCAAGCAGAGCATATTAAAGCACAGTAAAGCGCAGAAGTCAAACGGATAGCAGTATATGGCACAAAAGCCATGCTATCCTCTCCTACCTTATCCAAGCTTATTATAACCAAACGTAGCATGAATAGAACTAACGTGACGGGACCACTATTACTGGCCTCCCCAAACTCGAGCAGACCATATTGGAGGACAGCATGGCCCATATATGCTCCGAGTATCTGTATATAGCACAAAAGTCAAAACTACCATCTCCTAACCTAACCAAACGTAACATAACCAAACATAGCCTAACTGAAACTAAGGTGCCGAGACCAATATGACTGGCCGTTTCAGATCCAAGCAGAGCATACTACTGCACAGTAGTGCGCAGAAATCCAACGAACAGCCGTGTATGGCGCGAAAGTCAAACCTACCATCTCCTAACCTAACCAAACCTAATAAAACCAGATGTAATATGTCAGTAACTGTTGTGCTGCGGCC
>NW_016924316.1:4252-5094 GCF_001483705.2 Eufriesea mexicana
CATTGCTGGCCGCCCGATCGCCAAGCAGAACATGGTAGAGGAGAGTAGGGCGCAGAAGAGCATCGAATGGCAGTGTACAGGCTGAAAGGTCTATGCTATCCTTAGCTGACGCAAGCTAACCTGACAGAACCGAACATAACCCGAACCAAACCAACTTGCCGAGACCACTTTCGCTGGCCAGCCCGGAGACAGGCAAAGCATATTAGAGCAGAGTAGAGCGCAGAGACACAGCGAATAGCAGCGCTAAAGCACAAAAGTCGAAGCAACACTTACCTACCCCAACCCAACCTAACGTGCAGCGAACAGAATTGCTGCTTTCCACAGAGTCAAGCAGAGAGTATTAGAGGATAGTAGAGCGCAGAACTCCAAAGAATTGCAATGCATTTCAGAGGAGTCAAAGCTATCCTTACCAAACCCAGACAAACCTAACCTAACCGAAGGTAACCTAACTAAAGCTAACGGGCCGAGACCACTATTGCTGGCATATCAGAGCGAAGCAGAGCATATTATGGCACAGTAGAGCGCAGAAATCCAACGAATGGCACTGTTTGGGACAAAAGTCTGATCTGTCCTGTCCTGGCCTAACCAAACGCATCCTAAGTCAACCTAACGTGCAGCGACCACAATTGCTGGCCTCCGCAGAGTCTCGCAGAGAATAGCAGAGCAATGTCGAGCGTAGAAATGCGCCGAATAGCAGTGTATGTCGCAAAAGTCATAGCAATCCTGTCCTAACCTATCCTAACGTAATACAGCAGAACGTAGCCTAGCTTAACCTTGCGTGCCGAGACCACTATTGCAGGCTTCCCCAGAGTCGAACAAGGTATACTTGAGCACCGTAGAGC
>NW_016924317.1:0-14837 GCF_001483705.2 Eufriesea mexicana
TTGATGATTATTTGAGAAAAGAACAATTTGGTTGACTGATTTATAAATGACTAAAAATTTAATATAAAATATTGACGATGGATTTTTTTTATTATAGGAAACTCACAAACATGAGTAATATTTATATGTAAGAGCCAGTCACTAAGGGTAATGTAGTAAGTATTAGTTAATAATGTTTCAATAGATTGTATATCTGTTTTTAAAAATTTAACCGATATACAATATTTACTTTCAAAATTTCTATATTAACATATTAAATAATTTCTAATTTGAATTGCAATAATAAATAATAAATTTTAATAAATTTGATTTTGAAAACATTGTACATGAATAAAACTAATATATTAATGATGGAAACAACTGTTGGTGATATTGAGTTCGAATTATGGGCAAAAAAAACTACAAAGGTGTGTAGAAATTTCATGCAGTTATATATGGAAGGTTATTAGGATGACATTATACTTTATAGAATTATCAAAGGATTCATAACACAAGGTGGGGATCCCACCGGAGAAGGTGGTAAAATATATGGAGATCCATTTAAAGTGAAACTATATTTAAAAATAAAATGAATTCCTTTTTTATTCAAAAATAATTATTGGATATATGCGTTTTAGGACAAATTTCAAGATTACATTTTTGTCGACGAGATTTAATTGCTATGGCTAATGCTGGAAAAGATGAAATAGTTCCCAATTCTTCTTTATTCTTACTCTACAGCAGAGTTGCAGAATGAAGTAATGAGGAATAACTGGTAACTCGTAATTAATAACTAATTACTTATAACACATAACTCATAATTCATAACTAGTTAAAATATTACTTAAAATATTCTATAAAATTTCAAAAACTTTGTTATTAAAAATGTCAAATTAGATTTTATGTTACTTGTCTCAATATGTTAAATTTAATTAGCAAATACTTACGTTAAAGCAATGGTTTGCAGCTTGTAGTAACATTATTTACAATTTAATTATACTCATAGGTACATATAATTCTTATATTTACTTTCATATATTTAATTTTGGTATTACTGTATTTTTATATGATAATTTTATTGTAATGATGTATTGATCTACGATGTTGTAATGATTTATGGACTAAACAATTATTTAATATCTTAATGTTGGTAAATGAAATAAATTTCTACATATATTGCTACATAGTAATAGTTATTTCTATTAGATGCATATATCCTAAACAGAGCTATATAACTTCAAACATCATCTGTAAAAATAAAAATTTATTCCTGTGTAATACTATTACTTTAATTATAATATTAATTTTCTGAAATTGTTTCATTTTAAAATTTAAAAAATCATACCTGTAAATGTTAATATACATATCCTTTATTGTGTTTTATTGTCAAATTTACTGAATTAGCTTATATTGTAAGAAATGAATTTAATGATCTTATAAAGCTCAAAGATAATAATATCTTCACTAAAGATAGTGAAAATATTATTAAAAATTAATTTCAATGATTAACTTTCGAGTTTCTAACATAAGGGAAAGCCAAATAATTTATAAAGTCAGTCATTGCTAATATCTTATTAATGAGAATTAATTCACCAAATTTTTGGTAAAGAAACAGATAATGTTAACTATATTAATGAATATATTAATATCTGTATGATTAATATTTATCATATTTATTCAAATACTTATATTTATCATAATTATTAAAAATTATTGACAGGAATAATATAACATATATATATATATTTCAAAATATATGACATACTTCCATCAACCGAATCTCTTTTTCCACGATATGAATAATCATACTATAAATTGAAACTCTAAAATTTAAATAACGAATGCATCACTCACAAAAATCTCACGTAAGTTCCTTTATTATAATGTTCATTTTTTGTTATAAAGCTTCCCAATATGGTATATAAATAAATTTATTTGAAATAAGTAATTGTCATATATATATATATGATCCTAAGCCTTAAGCTGGAGTATTTTCTACTACCACCAAGATCTGCACCGACGGCGGCTCCATATATATATATATATATACTTTATCATTATTTTGTATAATACAAATTATTATAATAGAGATAATAAACAAATTCCAAATCGCTGAAGTCAACGGACTATGAGGAAGAAGAATACTTCGATGACAAGAGGAACAATGTTGTGGAGGATTGTTCTACCGGCAAAGAAGAATACTGCCATAGATATTGAAAATATAACGGTTGATAATACAAATGATACTCATAATCGATAATAAAGAAAGTACATTTACAATTGGTAATTTTAAATAATAATCAAATAAAATAAATGATATCTCGTTTTTGCCGATAATCATAATTAAGCAGTTTCGACATTTGAAACCAAATATTTCGAAATTATTTATATCAGAAGAATATGACGAAGGAAAATTGTTGACCTCATAAATTTATTTTTATGAATATTATATTAATAATTATAATTTATTTGTAATTATTTGTACAAATATAATATGGAAAATGATAAATATGAAAACAATTTTGTCAATGTAAATATTTTATTACATAAACGTTATATATGCAAATTTTTACTCATTTCTTGTTTTCGTGTCAGAACATATATGATATTCTTTGAAATTAAATGTATAAATTGGCGTCAAATTAAGAAAAGATTCAGAATCAAATAGTTCACTATGTACGTTAACAGATGGGGTGTAACAAGGAATTTACCATTTTCTATAGTATTTGTACATCTTAGTTAAACTTGAAGGTTATGGTTGAAGTTTGATGGTAAGAAAGAATGCGTGTGTTTATAACCTATAATCAACTATTGACGTCCAATTTTAAGAAATTATTATAATTAAAAGAAATTGTGTAATATATTGTAAACAACATACATGTTTGTCTTGTATGGTTAATAATAATCCAAGTAAACAATGCCAAAATATTACTGTGATTATTGTGATACATATCTAACACATGATTCACCGAGTGTACGAAAAACTCACTGTCAAGGACGTAAACATAAAGACAATGTTAAATATTTCTATCAAAAATGGATGGAGGAACAAGCGCAACACTTAATCGACGCAACAACAGCGGCATTTAAGGCTGGAAAAATTGCGTCTAACCCTTTTGCAGCAAACAAGGGAGCAGCAATTCCACCACCTCCAAACCTTGGACCACGTCCTGGAGTACCACCACAGGGTCCACCAGGTATGATGCCACCTCCTGGAATGCATCCTGGTGGCCCAATGGGTCCAGGTGGTCCGATGATGATGGGACCACATGGACCAATGCCACCAATGATGGGTATGAGACCACCTATGATGGGGCCTATGGGACCAATGGGGCCAATGATGGGTCCTATGGGACCTATGGGTCCAATGAGACCTCCAATGAATGGACCACCACCACCTATAGGAGGACCTCCACCGATGAAGAAATAATGAAGAAACATATAGTTCTTACCATTATTAACATGTACATACAAATATCAAATGCAGAATAAATCATAAATTTTTTTGAAGACTAAAAATAAATTATAATTAAAATTACATATAACATCAGTATTATTCTTATAGCTAGTATAATTAAATTTAATTCTTTAATCAAAGTAAAATTTTATATTGCAAAATAATTATACATTAGATAAGAAATATATACGGGATAAGAAATATAAAATACTATTTGATTTTGTTTGAAAAAATTACCTTTTTATTTATTAAAAAATGGACAAAACGATGATTTGTCTATAGTAATTCTCTACTTTAATAAATATATTGCGGGATACTGTTAAGTTATTCTTAACAAAAAGTATAATAATTACTTAAACTAAAATAATATTATATGTATTTCAGACATTATTTATGTCAAACTGTATAAGCTCTTAAAATTTATTTTATGCTTTAGATTTATTATCTATATGTCAAATATTGATTTAATTACTATAATTTAAGAAAATATTAAATCATATACATATACCTTAAATCATATAAATAGTAAAAATGAAAACACAATTATGATACCGTTGCATACAATGTAACATTATGCAATACAATTTTATATAAAATGCAATAAATCATTTTATCACTTGTAAATTAATTTTATTTTAAAATATCTTAACTTTATTAAAAGGGTTTTTGAGGAAAATTAGAATGTTTAGTATATTAAAAATGCCAACAGACTTTTATTTTATTCATTTAGCACTGTATCTTAAAAAATAAAGTTTACTGAAAATAATTACAAAATGAACTTACATATTTTCTGTGATCTTTCTCCAAATTTATTAATCTTTGTAAAGTATCAATATGTTCTTGTTTAAGATTTTTATCATTTATTCTTTTTTGAATTTCTCCAACAGCTTGATTCATATATGGTAAATTAAATTCAAGAGCTTCTTTTATTATCTCATTAGCGTTATTTTCTAAAGATGTATCAATAATTGTTACTTCATTTTGTGTGACTTCTGAACTATTTTGTAGATCTAGTTTTGCCTTTTTTACTTTTTTAGACTTTTTCTTTTTGGTACCACTTACTTCAGAATTAATTTGATTATCTTGTTGCTGTATGTCACTTGTATTTGCTTCTTCGTTGTTGCTGTTTAATGTTTCTGACTGTTTTTCTGTATTATTCCCTGATGGCTTTATTTTGGCACAAGGTACATTTTTAATCTTTCTTGATGGTTGTATAGGTTTTTGTCGAGGTATATTCTGACTGTGTGGCAATTCTATACATTCTATAGGATGAACAACGTCAGAAGATTCTGTAACATTATGTTCTATATTGTGTTCTTCATTAGAAGTATTTTCTGCATTATATGGTATAATTTGGATATTGTTAGGATGTCTGTTATTATTTGTTGAAGTATTCTTAACACTAGTGAATATAATAGAAGGCATATGTTCATCTCGTATTTCAATATCTTTTGATGAACATGCATCATTATCATTTGTTTTACTATATGCCTTTTGAGCATTCATAGACTCATTAAATTTATGTAAATCTCTTACGAATGTTTCAAAATTACATTTCTTTCTTTTTTGCTTCTTATTTATATTGTTTTCTTTTTCTTTATTTCTTTTATTATTCACATGGTATTTTCTAAGAAGACGTTGTAATTCAACATTTGTCAATGAACGAGGCAGAAACATTTTATTATAAATAACAATAATCTTCAAATATAATGTTAAGAATATTTCAGTGGTTCCACATCTTTTTAAATATTTGACTACTTTTTTTAACTTTTTTAATACGTCACTACATCTAGGTTTTGTGTGGAATATTTTTATTAAATTGCTTCGACATTCCAAGATTTTCTTTGAAATAGCAACAGATCTTGCAGGGTCCTGAATATTAACCATTAATTTTTGTAATTGATCTATTTCACTGCAAAGGTAGTTTGGATCTTGTGAAATCTGATCTTGTGAAATCTGATCTACTTCCTCTAATTTTGTTGTTAATATTTTAAGCAATCTTTTTGTATTACGTGGAAGATGTATACACATCTCCAAATTTTTATCTTCATTACTCAGTTTAAGCCAAAAGATAAAAATTTCAGCTATATATCGACACAAATCTGCTGTAGATCGAACTCTCATCATTAGTTCTTTATTTGGATTACAATATATTTTAATTTCAAATTTAATTAGTTTTGTCAATTGAACCAAAAATGCTGGAAAAACACGATCATTTAAAAGACTTGATAGATGAGAAGGTAAAATTTGGTCACCCAAAAGTTTTCGTTTCAGCTCCTCGCCAATAGGTTGCTTTGTATAAAATTTGCCATATGAATATAAAACACAAGAACTATCCAAATCATCTTTGCCTTGGAGAAATATCATACTTTTATGTTTTTTAACATTAGATAATGGTATTATATCTTCGTTAGTATTTTTGTGAACAGGAACTTCATATTCTGGCCCACCTGTATAATTTGATACATATGCTGGTGTTGGAAAATGTTGTGACCACTGATACTCACTACATGTGGAAGAATCATGTCCTCGTTTGGTGCAATTACAGCAATAAAGTAAATCTGCAGGTTTCATAACCTCAGATAAATTTTCTGGTATATTTATTTCAGATATTCGTGTCTAAAATATAAAGCAAAAAGTATAAAGTAACATTACTTTTTCCAATGAGGTTATTAAATGCTTTAAAAATTATATGTAATCATATAAAGTATTTAAGTAGTACACAACAACAAACTTACTGTTTGATGAAATCTCCTCCAAAGATCTGGACATTCAGATGATTTGTGTCCTACAGCACTGCACATATCACAATACAATATACGACAAGATTCACAAGTTTTTCTAAATGTACCTTGCTTTTTACCACACTGTAAATAATTAATATATTATTATATAATTATAATATAATGTATTTTGTATGATGTATATTCGAACCGTGAGGCACATTTTTTGAGGACATCGAGTTTCCGTATGTCCTTGTGTACCACACATGTGACATCGAAGAGGTTTCAGTAGCTCTGGACAATTATGTTCCCGGTGACCTTTTCGGAAGCAATTAAAACATTTCATGTTCCAATATCTGTGACGTTTGAGTAGACCTGGCATCAGATCTTCATCTAAAATAGCCCAAAGCTTTGGATCCTCTATAATTTATTTAAAATATAAAATATTTAAAAATATGAAATTAATAAATAAACTGTTAAAGACTCACTTGACATTTTACTTTGAATCTCTTCTACATCAAAATTCTGTTGTTCTCTAGATTCGTAGAAAGTTTTAAGATTTTCTGATATAGGTTGAAAAATATATTCTTCCCATGACTTTTGATTATCATCAACATTATGTTGTTCAGTACTAGGTTTGAATCGTTTATTTTCAATACCTAAATCTCTGTTTTCTTGCACACTTGTAGAAGGTACATTGTCATTTTCATAATGCCGTTTTCTGCTTGGAGTTACTGCTTCATCAGAATTAATAAAATTTGATACCATTGTATCTTCTGCAAAATTAATTGATTTATTTTTATCTTTTTCATAAATAACATTACTGTTATCAAAAGGTTTAGGTGATTGAAATTCAGATATATTGTCTATGTTAGTGAAATTTTCATAGAAACTTTCATCTTTATCAGAGTACTGAACTGATTGAACATTCTTACTCATCTGCATTATTTCTTTTATGCTTGAAGCACCCTTTTGTATTGCTGTACAGTTTAACATTATATCTTCTGTTACTGATGTATCATTAACATTATCTATAATTAAAGTACTACAATCTGAATCTTGATCAATTACAGAATTTTTCTTTTTCCTACGTTTAGTTACATCAACTTTCTTTTCTAAGACAAATGAAGATTCTTGATCTGTATCACTGCTACTGCTTGATGATTCAGAACATTCATCAGAGTCCTGTAAATTTATGACAGGTGGTTGAGGTTTTGGAGGAATAGGTACTTCTAAAATGGATTCTTCTGAATCAGTTTCTGTTTCTGATGATATTAATGTTATTTCTTCAGTATAATTGACTGATCTTTTAAACTTATCAGTTCTACCAATTATATCATATTTTGTCTCTATATCGACTTCATTTATAGATTTTCCTTGATGTGACTTTTGATAAAGCTGATTTGTTTCATTTTCTTTAACATTCACTATCTCTTGTTCTTTTTGCCTTAAACTTTTCTCTTTTTCTTCTTCTTCCACTTCATATAATTTCTTCTTCAAATTTTGATATTTTTGTGTATACAATTTATTGATAAATGATTTTGCAAAGTCATATTTCTTTAAAATATTATCAATATTTGTCTTATTATATGTAGTTTGTTGACATTTCATATTGCTATTATCGATATTGTGTTTCAGAGAATTCAAATGAGCAGACTGAGTTATAATCATTTCATTATTCGATGATTGCAAAACTCTTAATTCTTCTTTACTTTCATTTTCTGCTTCTGGTTTTACATGCACATCGTTTTCAATATTACAAGAGCTAGAATAATTTGAATTACTTTGAACATATTCCATATCATGACAAGCTGTTGATTGTTTATTATTTTTTGAAAGCTCAATATTTTCATTAAACTCCTTACAGATATTTACGTCACTTTTATTATTTATGTCCTTATGTAATAATTCAGCTTCACTTGCAAAATGAATAGATTTAATATCTGGTTTGTCATCTTTTTCAATAAATGCTATATTCATTGAATCATTTATTGAACATATTTTTTTATTATTTTTACTAGCATCATTCTTTACAGAAGTATCATTGATGCCACATATTTCAGTAGTACTTGTATTTGTATACAGGTTTTCATTAGTACCAGTAATTTCTAATTTAATATCTGTCTTTTCATCCACATTTTTTGTAAAATTTGAAGTATAATAAATTTCAGCATACAATCGTGATTGTAAATCGTGGTTAACTTCTTCATCATCACTGTTTTCAGCTTTACAATAATCTATAAAATTCAGAATGGTTTACTAAAATTATTTAACTTTGTTACACAAAATTAATAAAGGTTACATCGAAGATTCTCACCCCGAAATACATTATATTCCATCCTTAATAGTGTATTTGGTATGTATGAAAATTTTATGCTAAATAAAATTATATTTTGTAATGTACATATCAAATAAGAGCATCAATATTTTCGAGAAAGGACTCATGCACTCTTAACAAAATTACACATGCCCATACGCTGTACATTTACATATTACTTATTCTTTGTGCAAAATCTGGCTGCTATCTAATATTATGAAGATGAAGGTAACGATACTCGGCATGAAATAGTACGTTACTAGATCCTATAGAGAGCACTTACAGTAAGCATGAGTATATATAGTAAAATCATGGTTTAATAACAAATTTTGAAATATTTATTTTTTGCGGACACCAATATATGATTTCATTTTAACCGTATTAATTGTATTAAAGAAAATAAAAATAATTGCATATGTATATATATTACATATCTGCTATATAATATTTTCTAAAATTCCTAGATATTCTCTAGTACAATTTTGATATAAGGAGATCATTCGGTTGTGTCGGCTGCTTCGGGAAGATTCGGCAGTAACGCGACCAATCACGGTTACTTATAGTTTGCGATCAGTGCAGTTGATAAATGGAGGATTTGTGTTTGTCAAGGTAGTTTTGTTTACGCGTAAATTTTCATTCGGTATCAACACATCGTTCGTTTTGTGTGTGCTAAGAGGTAGATGAAGGTGCGTAACAGTTTCCTTCGGGTTTCGTATTAAATTTAAAAGGTAGGGAAACTATCCGGTTAGAGAAATGTATATTAACGCGGAAACTTGTATTGCACAGCATATGAGCTGTGTAGAAATGAAAGATCATTCATATCAAAAAATACATTGCTTTTTGAAGCATCACTTAAAAGTTGTATTAACATTTCTCATATATTTTTTGGCTAATATGTTCGTAAGAAGTAATGAGGTTATCTTGTGGATATTAAGCACTCAGTAATCTACATTTTTACTTCATAGGTTATGAATTTATTTTCATAGAATTACTAAATGATGTATTCCAAACTGAATAAATGATCCCTAAGTAATATAAAACATTTAATTATAACTATAAAATAGTTTGTATCTTTTCCCTGTAGAAAGATGTTTTAGTTATGTTAGCATAACATCAAAATAAATAACATATACAATTCTTTATTTTTCAATATAGTAATACAGTATGTTAAATAATGAAATGATTGTATATATACAATAAATGAACAATAAATAAGATCATACATCAAATGGTTTCATGCATTACTCTAAATTAATTTTTCTGTAGTTAAAAATTATTCCTGTTTAAGATACATTAATAATAGATCAAAGAATGTTTGATATAATATGTTAGATTTGTATTGAAAATTATATTCTATATATCCTATGTACTTTTAGGTTAATTAACCTATATGCAAATACATAAATCACATTGTTGTTAACAAGCTTAAGTAAATTAAGTTTTTCATGTACAATTTAATGCATTTTATATGTTATGTAACTTTTGTATTAGTTTATAATTTGTATATATACTAATTTAAAACTGTTTTTATTAGTCAAATTAAGAAATGTTATAGAAATATTTGTTACATTGGTTAATGCAAATGTTTATTTGTTATTATTGTGTTACTATGTTGTTTAATATAATTTATATATTCTACAATTAGATCACCATAATGTTCAATAATTTTAGATGTTATTTGTTATCTGTTTAGGATTTAAGATGTCTAGCAACCATAAAGACAAGTATGAAAACTCCAACCCACGTCGTACTCATACTTTTATGTCTACGGAGGATGCAAACTCTGGAAAGAAATCTTGTTGGCCAGAGTTGGAGATAACAGGCAGTATAAGAAATTTAAGTCCAAATTTGTGGCAATTGACTCATCTAACAGCTCTGTATCTCAATGATAATAGTTTACAAAGGATACCACCTGAGATCGGACGATTAGTCAACTTACGTGCTTTAGATCTCAGTAGCAATAAATTACGCAGTTTACCAGCAGAACTGGGGGATCTCATCTACCTCAGGTATTACTTACATTAATATTTGTGTAAATTTATAACATAAATGTAGTAAAATAGTATGTGATATAATTGAATATAAATTAAATTTTATATATGTATATATTGCTCATTTGTATTTTGTTTATATTTCAGAGAATTGTTGTTGAACCAAAATTACCTTCGAGTGTTACCATATGAACTAGGGAAATTGTTCCAATTACAAGTGCTTGGACTTCAAGGTAATCCACTCAGCAAGGAAATAATGGCATTGTATGGAGAACCATCTGGGACTCACAAGCTGCTATCATATATGCTGGACAATTTACAAGGTATGTGATCATTTATTCATTCAGTGAATTATTTTTAATTTCATAATGAACTTAATATTAAAGTTCATTTTATTCTTTGTCAATTTATTATATTTTGTTATCTACTGTTAGCATATAATGATAAGTAACGAGGCCGATGACATTATGGTCGACGTTGATCGATATTAAACGTTCTCGTATTTAAGTATTTCACCGCCAGATGGCTCTATGTGTTTACTTCCTGTGTAGTTCTATAATCTCCAATTACCTTTCGTCTTTTCCTCGTATAAAACATTGAACAAATTTTTTATTTATAACATTTTGAAATAGAAAGTAGAAAATACTAGTTGTTAAGTTACAATAAATTGAATTTGGATTCTTTTTTTTAACATACTAGGAACTTCATCCAATGGATGTCAAATTTAATGAATTATATATTGTATTAGAGTTTTTAAAATTTTATCATTATCATTTTTTTTATTTTTCTTTCTTTTTACAATATGATAAAAATGTAATCTATTGAATAGGAATATTAGTTTTTACATTTTAAATAATAATGCATCTATTTCAAAATTGTGATTAATATAAAAAGAATTGCCAATCATCTAGGTAGATTATTTTAATTAATAGATGAAACGTTTGGTATATAAAATATTTAGATCTAATATCGAGTTTAAATTCTAAGCATAATTTTTCAATATGTTTTCTTTACGCGTCATTTTATTAAATGTTAAAGATTTTTGAATTTTTGGAACTATACTAAACACAAATAGACACTTTTAATATATCTTATATTAAATTTCCAAATACTCTGGTATATTCCTTACTCATTGATTTTAGAAATTTTAATTTTGTTCTTCTGTCTAATGTTCCCAGCGATTCCAATAGTCGGTTATTAATCATATCGATTATTGATCTATGATAAATAGCGCCGTCGGTAATTGTCATGAAGATTAACTCGTTAATCAAACTGGAACGCGTTAATCTGTTAGAAATAAAATATCATTGATGCAAAGTGGCCATTTGAAAGGTCATAAAAATTTCGCGATATCAATGCAGGTTAGACAAGTTGAATGGGCTTATGAAGACCGTTTAGTGCTTTAAAGAACACATTAGAGCCTACATAATTTAATTTCTTTTAACTTCGGGGTCAAGTGGGTGTGCCGGAGCGCAGGCGCGTTGGGTGTACGAGTGGTTACGTTAGGGAATGCTCGGTGAAACGTGGGGGAATTGCAAAGCGGACCAGAAGGGAAGGCGTACTTCTATCTATTGTGTTTCACGATTTTTGCCAGTTACCCGATTGCCTGAAAGGTCTCGGCTGTGTACCATTCCGTTTATCCATTGTTCTCCGACTTTTACTATTCGGCATCACGATACCATGTCTGTCATTTCCTTTTCCAGAGGATACTCCCTCGTCATCAACGTCCTCCACTTTCTTCGCTTCATCTTTCTTTATGTCAAAGGTCGCTTTTCGTATCTAAAATCGTACCGAAAGTATACAGAATGATCAATTTTAATCGGTAAATGCGAATTACTCGTGCTATTTCTTTCTATACTTACTGTATATGGAAAAATAATAGAGTCAAGAATCAAATATTTTAGGTTAAGGGGCCGTTATTAGTTAGATGGCGTTATTAGTTTCTCTGTAGGTTGTTGCGTAGAGGTTATGTTGTAACTTTGATATATTAAATGGCAATTGTATATATTTCTGATGCGTTAATTCACGCAGTTTGATACTTCTTTCGAAAAATGCTAATTTATTTGTTCGAAAAATTTCTATTTGCATTTTTTCCATTGAATTTATCGATTAAAATTAGATACCATATTTATTCGTTATAGAAACGATATTATTATACGAATAAAATATTATTACGAGAACTTCGCCTGTTCTATGTCTAAAGCATTCTTCTTTCTAAACATTGTAAGGGCTCGAAACGATTCGTATGAATGGAAAGTGATATGAGATTTCATATTTACTCATATATTTCATTTCTTTTTCACGCGCATATTAAATAAAGTGAATTCTTTTCTAGCAGCAATCGCTTTACAGCGATACAATTTACACGATTATTTAACTTGCTATCGTTACATTTTATATCAACAATTACATACATATGTTTACCGCACAACGCGTATTTTATTCCAGTTATCTACTCGTATAGAACAAACGTATTTTTAAACTGCGCTCGTATCTCGGGAAATTAAACCGACGAGTTTAGCAATAAAGTAATTCCAATGCCCTGAAAGAGCAGTGAGGTACTCGAAACTTCTAATAAGCTTCATGAAAGAGCTGTAAAAATAAATTGATTTGCTATTGTTTACTCTTTAAGTTAGTTAAGATAAGTTTCAATCTCCATATTGAGGTATTGATAGCTTTTGCATGTCAGAAAAGTATGTTCGAGTATTGGCCTCTAAAAAGTTTTAGATAGATTATTTTCAAACAGATAGGATATAAAATAAATTGGTAAAAAGTGGTAAAAAATTTAGAAGAAAAAGTTTAGTAATTGGAAAAGTTGAAACGAATGATTTCGATAGTTTGTGTTTGCTTTGAATCATGTACGTATTATATAAAGGTAGGTCGAAATATTAAAAACGTTATTTTATTACCGAAATTTTTCCTTAAACAAACGAATATTCTTTCTGTCTTTGTTTTAGAGGTAAGATTGTAAAAGACCTTAATTTTTTTTTTAAATTAATTATTTAAACAATGTTTAATGTAAGCACGTACAGTCGATTAATTTAATAATGATTTATCGTATTATAGTTGATAGGTTGAATAAATTAAATTTCCTTTTTTCAAATTTCTATGGTATGAAAATGATATTGAGTTTTTGAAACAGTGTTGTACACTTTTTCCATCGCGTTTTAAATCAAACAAAATCGGTATATTTTTATTAATAAAAAAATCTCGTAATGTAAAAATATAAAACCAGGAGAAAAGATTGTCGCAATAAACCTTCCGCATGCAACGATTGATGAACTTGTACTGGCATGTTGAATGTTGCTAACACGAGAGATTTATAACTTTTGTAGAAGATATTACCAACTGCTTTACGTAAATAAGACGAAATATAAACCTATGCACATGCAGTTATTGCAATATTTCCAGGTGGAACTAAAAATGTCCCACCATGCATTACGGTACATCAAAAAGGTGGGACACTTTTAATCCCAGCGTGCCCCAAAGAGTTAAGACGTAATCTTTCAATCTTTCGAAGTAAAGTAAACGAGAATTAAAGTAAATTGACACCAAGTTAAAAATATCTATATCACAGGAATTTGTTACGTGTAAAATTTGAAATATTTACAAATCTAATTTAATTTTTAATTATCTGTGTAATATACATTTTAACTAAAGAAAATTTAGTAAACCTATAATACGTACAACAATAACAATCCTTTTAACATCGCCATTGGATGAGTATATATACAGAGATACACAAATATGAGAGAGATACCATGACTCTCTGTAAATGATGTATAATACGAATTTAATGTCTGCAATTTTATCTCTCTCATAAACTTTTAATCCTAGCGTACCCTAACGAGTTAAACTATCACGGTATTTCAGCTATTGTCTTTCTGAAAAACCGAGTCGAAGAGTATTTTCTTCGAATAAGAATACGTATTATCTCTGGTTATCGTAGGTTATCAGTGTTCCATACAGTACTAGTATATTAATCCATTTGCATCCTCGCTTTAAAGAGAGTTTTCCAAGCTTTTGGTTGAAATTGAAACAAACTCTTATGTATATTTCATCCAAAAATTTTCTATATTTTCAAATAAAATCATTCTACATGATGTTACGATATAAATGTTAATTTTTTCCCATAGCTGTACAGTAAATAAATTTAAAATAGGTAAGTCACATTTATGGCGCGCGGTTATGGACTCAAACGGTTAACGATGCAAATGGATTAAGAACTACAAAATACGCTTCTAAGCAATCGTTTCTCCAAACTCCTTACTTATTTCGCAAAAACGTGTATGCGCATTGAAAACTTTATCGTCTCACAACTCTCTCTCTCTCTCTCTCTCTCTCTCTCTCTCTCTCTCTCTCTCTCTCTC